>NW_005803574.1:0-28388 GCF_000240725.1 Microchloropsis gaditana
GGCCTACTTCGCCAGCTGTTGCACGACAAGGAAAAAGTCAAGGAGCCTGACAAGGAAAACTTTGCGTCGCTGCGTGTGATGTGGCAAGGGCAATGTCTGGGACGAGGAATGAGGTTTTGGGACTCCGACAAGAAGGAGGACGTAGTGCTGATCGAGTCTTTCGCTTTGCGGGACAACGAGGCCCCGCGTCCCGGCTGGTTCGGGCCACAGGCGCCTGAGCAGACAGGCAACGAAGACATGATGGGTGTGGGCAGCTACGTGGTCAGGGGCCTGGGGGCTCGACGCTTGCTCTCCAGCCATCCCGTGCGCCATGCAGCCTCTGGTGCCGTGAGCCACGTCCTCGTCTCCCATCGGACCCCGCTCGTCTCTCACTTCCACCTCCTGCAGGCGGAGGGTGGCGTGGAATGTCGCGTCAGCAAGGGGGATTTGAAGGCGTACATTCCTTCCGAGTACTGGCGCTTCCCTCCCCGCAGTCCCGACCATGACGTCGGGAGCTGGTACATCGAGCGAACGGGCTTAGCTTCTCCAGAGACGGAAAGGACTTTGCGGGCGAAGCTGCGGGGCAAAATGCTGCCACCTGTGGTCATGATGTTGGTGTGTGCCTTCAAAACGCTTGATAAGGAGGAGCAGGAGGTCGGAAAAGGAGGAGGGCCGTCGCGGTTACAGGAGACACTGAGAGGCTGGGTGCAAAGGATCATGTGAACGTGATGTGGATAAGAAACAAAGGTGACGAGCGGTTGTACTTCTAGCAAAAATGAAAGTGGAGATACACTGGAAGGATGTTCTGGGAGTGCCTGCGACGCACAGACCACTGGATTCGATTGCTTTCCCTGTACACTGATTTACTGCCTCTCATCAAAAGGCTTTATGCGAGAAAATGCTCTTTTTCAGCACACTGAAAAGCGCCGAAGGAGGCATGGGTTTCTCTTGAGTATAGCTCGCGGCAGGGGTACATCCCGGAAGGCAACGCTTTGACACCGCGGAGGCGCTCTTTCCACCTGAATCCTCCCGACCCAAGCTCTTCTTCTCCATCACTGAGCCCCCCCTCCCTTCCGTGCCATAAGCAGCGCCCTCAGGCGATAAGCCTAAAAAGCGAGGGCGAGGAGAGAAGAAAGATCCCATCGATCTCGACTGGTGACTTCCTGTGCTGCTGCCTGAGCCCGAGGACAACCTCCTTGTGCCGCCGGCCGTCAATGGGGCGGCTCCACGGGCCTTGCATGGCATGGTAGGTGTTACATGTGCCGTATCGCTGCTGGTGCTGGTGTTTACATGCTTGGGTACAATTGAGTTGCGCTCGGAAACCAGAGCAGTGCGGGACTGGAGCCATTCGCCCCCGCACGAAACGTCGCTTTCCTCTCCTCCTTCTCCTTTCCGACAGCGCACAGCCTGTTTTGATTTCATCGCCTTTTCTTCAGCTACCTTGTATCCAGTATTTGGACCACGTTGTCGGGAAATTGAAAGGGATACGTCCAAGAAATCGTCCTCCGCTGGTGCTAACGGTTTCCACACACTCCTCAATTTCTCTTCGTCGTAATTGGGTGGACGCGGGGATATAAGCGCCCGACATGCTTCAACTTTTTCAAAGTCAACGAAGGAAGCTCTTCGTCGCTTCTTGGAAACGGGAGCCACAGGCGTTTTCAGCCGTGTCACTTCCTCCTCTTCGTCATGCCGGTCAATCATCCATCTGTTGTCCTCCAAGTACTTTGAAGAGACTTTTCCCTGATGATTTTGAGAGGATAAGACAATAGCGCCATCAATGTCGTCTTCAGTAATTTGATTGCCACTGTCGTCCTTTCTTCCAAAAATGGAGGCGTACAACAGGTCGAATTGGTCTTTGACGACGTTTGGTTGCTGTAAAGCCTGGGTGAATGCATTTTCCGCTGCTGGGGAGTCAAGATCTTGCATTTCCATGCCCACGCCCTGTGCTACAAAGACATTTTTGATATGTGAGAGGCGCGCAAGCTCAGTTACTTGGAAATGGCGTTCCTTTTCCCGGCCCTCAAGACACGGGGCTCCTATGCTTTTCGCTCGCCTCTCAAGGCTCGCCTACCCCGGCTATGGATGGCGTCATCCTTCAAACACCGTTGCTTTTGCCACTTAAGTACGCTCCTGCCAAAACGCTTAGCTTACGAATATCTGTTTTTTTCACGCCACATTAGCGCAGACAAGTCTAACACACATAAAAATAGCGCAGACAAGTCTAATACACATAAAAAATGGATGTTCATAAAAAAATTCAGTTGTTGCGTAAGTGGTTCTCTCTCTTTTGCATTTGTTGGAAATATTTTTACATTTTCGTGTCTTCACCATTACAACATAAAAGAAAACGACCACAGGTCCAATATTGAATACATGGAAAGCAATAAAAGAAAACAAGATGAACAAATTATCCGTCTGAAGGAAGAAAACAAACATCTTCGGGCTCAATTGCTCGGAAAGGTCTGTAACATCTCTGAGGGTGTGGTCAGGCTTAGCTACATTCAAAATTGCGCGCTTCCTAACGGTCTGCATAACACACACTTGCGATGTTTGCGACCGGCGGAATTGATGGCTGGATATATCAAACTAGCAGGTGTCTGATATTGATGCGAAGAAGAAAAGAGGAAAGACATATCGCGAGCGCCTTGAAGCAGCAGCGGAACAATCCCGAAAAGAAGGAGACCAGATAGCAACCGATATCATGCAGCAAAAGAACCTTCTCGACGAATTGCGGGTAAGAAAGGTACACATTTAAGAAGAGAAAAACTCGTTGCATTTCTATAGCTTTGGCATTTAAAGGCTTTGCGCTGAATAATATGCTCCTCTCGTTTGTTTTTACCTCTGGGCATCCGTGTACGTACAAGGATGAGGCCCGGTCTCTGCAACTTGAATTGAGCACCATATATCCATCCTCGCTTACTTCAATGGGTGTGGAGAATGAGCGCGTTCGAGATTTGGAAGCCCAGCTTCAAGGAACGACAGCACAGTACAATGACGCGCAGACAATTTTAAAGACGTACGATGGAATTGTCAAGCGCCTAAAGGTAAGCTTGTAAATGCAAAGAATGAGATGTTTCGCAGCCCAAAAAGAGAGGCACCAGGGGGCATCAGAATCTATGCCGTATATGAGCTTATGAATGTCATCCATTATCTCATGTCTGTCAACGCGGTCCTCGGGTGTAACAAAACACAGGAGGAGCGTCTCACTTTTGACCAGCAGCTTTCTGCCTTAGAGCGCACCGTCCGTGTCAAAGAAAATGAGCTCAAAGAATTGGAGCTTCTATCTAGTACGTGACATTATATAAGGAGGCAAAGTGCTCTATTAATATGTTGACGAGAAGGTTTAATACATGCAGCAGGTAACAGATGCAGGACAAGTGTGTGAAATTTAACCGGCTACTTCCTATGAATCAAACAGAAGATGCTTACAATGCACAGGAGATCGCTGAACAAGAACTAGCAAAAGAGCGCTCTGAATATAATGAGGAGCGTGCGCGAAGGGAAAGAAGGCTACGGGAACGACAGCGTAATGCAAAATATTGTTTACAAAGACAAATGCAAGAGCAGGAGAAGTCGCAAGGCGAAAGTGCGGGTGGTAGCATATGCCAACAGGAAACTGACCAGCAGGACGAGCAAGACGACGAAGCTGGTAGCGAAGATTACGTGACTACACAGCAAGTGGAAGCGGACAGATTAAGAACTTTGACAATGCTTGTCAAAAGTATAACTGGGATCGGTGATGCACAGGCATTGCGCTCAAAACTTGAGCACCAAGGGGAGGTCTTGCGGAAGTCACAAGAAATTAGCAAAGATAATCAGGTGACTACAAGAATGATAGACTGGTACTACCCCAGACTCGTTGACATCCGGCGTGTCGAGCGTTCACATCAGAGATATGAAGGTAAATGACGGTAAAAGTTTCCTAAAATCGAGCACGCGACTTTTTTTTCTTCTTCAATATCTGAGCAGGATCGCTTAGAGAAGCTACAGAAAGAGCGGGACATCCTCTGGAATCAATTACAGAGTTCCAGATATTCACCGCGCCCCCTCAAGGTCTGTAACGAATAATAAGAGAGGTCATCACTTGGCCCTGATCGCGATGCTGTAGAGGTTATTGATGAAAGGGGAGGAAAGAATGGCAGGGGCCGTATAGAAATAATCCTCAGGATTTTGAAGGCGTGCGTCATCCTAGACCAAATTTGCAGGAAAGATGCTTAGAAATCTCAAAATTGACGCGGATATTTTTGACTAATCGACAAACATGCTTTCACGACCACAGTCCGAAGGCCTACTTCGCCAGCTGTTGCACGACAAGGAAAAAGTCAAGGAGATCGAAAATAGGTGCGAGTACTTAGCACAACTTGTGGCACATTTGCAGTGTGTTTTAGTGGAGCGTTTATGGCCTTTAGTAATGCGAAGCAATCGGAATCACCTTGCTGCTTCGCCAAAGACGGAAAATCTCGATCGAGTGGCGCTTCAACGTATGCTTAAAAAGTTAGAAGTCCGCTGCTTGCAGCTGCTTGACACCAAATCCATCCCACAAAAGCATTGAAATTCTCAAATATGGGGAACCAAACGCTCATCCAACCCATCCCAAGCCCCAGGCTTGCTTCTGTCGAATCCGCAGCACTCAGCACGCATGTGTAGTATCTTTTGGATAAATCATTGCAAAGAAGGTGTATAAGGCTTTTTCCCGGAAGCAAAAGCTCCCGTGGGCACTGTAGAAACAAAAGTGAGGTGATAGTTATTTTTCGATGCACGGAACGGTATATATATTCGCAAAGCTTGTGGAGGCTATCGCTGTCCTTTGTTTGAAGCAGTCTTCAGCGAAGCTGCCACGGAGCTTCGTTCAGGACCGTTTCTTGGCATTCAAAACTCTACGACTATGATACTATCGAGCATTCCGCATGATTACAGCGCAAAGCCTACCAAAAAGATGCGGTAATTCACTTGCGGGACCGCAATCATTGTCAGCCATCAGCGCACTGTACTCGTAAAAAGGCGAACATTGTCCGGTAACTCGCTCATGTCTCACTTGAGCTGATGTCCTCTCTAAAATAATAGGGTCGGTCCCAAACTCTTTTAAACTCCGATGAAACTCTATGTGCACTACGAGGAGGCTGGTCAGGATGAAAAGGCATTGACGCTTAAGTTGACTCTGCCCAAAAGCTGGGCGGAGCAGCCGTTGCTTCAAGTACTGGAGCTGTTCATCGAATCCTACAACAAGAAAAAGACCGGTCTACCTCCCTTGGACAAAGACTTTGTCCACATGGAAAAAGCTGGGTAAGTCCTTACTCGTGACAGCGTTCCCTTTCTCCAGACTAGACGCCTAATAGTGTTCTAATGTACCACTGGGACACGCCTCGCTGCCTGTGCACCATGCTCCATACTCAACGCTGCTACAGGGGCGTAATCCTTCCAGTCGGCAACATTGTGAGCGACATGTTGAGCGATAGAGATGATTTGTATATCAGATCCGGGCCAGGGCCTGCTCGTGGGAAGATTGCCCATCTCAGTTCGCCCCCAAACGCGCACGCTTCGAGTGAGTCGAGCACAGGATTGTTGCGCTGCAAAAACTATGGATGCAATCAGTCATTTTCGGAAGAAAACAATTCAGAAGAGGCGTGCCGCTTTCACAAGGCACCCCCCGTCTTTCATGATACGAAGAAAGGGTGGTCGTGCTGCGCGAAGCGAGTATATGACTGGGACGAGTTCCATACGGTAAGCGTGGAAGTGTTCGTTCTCGGCCCCAGGACTTTGTTTTGAGGCAATTGGTGTACTTTAATTGGCGGATAAAGGGGGGACTCACAACTTTCGATATTCACCGTCTCCAGATCGAGGGGTGCACCACAGGACGGCACAGTCTCATCGATCCGAAGGAAATTTTCGCGCCGTCCCCCACCCTGGCTGCAGCCGCGCAGGCCGAGAGGGGAGATTGCAGCAATACGTCAAGCGCTGCTACAGTCATCAAGAGCATTGATGAATTCAATCAGTCGAATCCAAATGCCGCCGCTGCATGCAAAACAGCAGCCTCGATGACGCAGGCGGGCACGCGCTGCACCGTCAAACCGGACGGGTCTGCCACCTGTTTGAACAAAGGCTGCCAAAAGGACTACTTGCTCAAGGAGAATCACCCCTCTGCATGTCGGTAAGGACACCGCGCTCGATGGAATCGTGAGCTTTACGTTCCCACGCCAACACTTCGCCATTTCTCCTCCCTTCCTTTCTTTAGCTACCACGCAGCCGGCCCCGTCTTCCACGACGCGGGTAAATACTGGTCATGTTGCCCTGGAACGGTCAAGTACGACTTCGACGACTTTCTCAAGATCCCTGGATGCATGCTCAGTAGTCATTACGACGGAAGCCAGGAGAGCCTGGAGGCGTTCACTAGACACGCCAAAACGTCTGAGGGCACATGAGAATGTGGGATGGGGAGAAAGAACCACGTATCCCCACGAGGAATGGCGCATTGGGAGCGAGGGGGATCGATATAGGAAGAAGCAATAAAAATTCTGCTCAATACGGTATTTTTTATTTTTTGGCGTCTTCCGTTCGTAGCCGGCGGACGAACAGCGATGCAAACTCGAGACGGACAGTGCCCCACGGTCTTCGTTCGAAAACATCATTGCCAACAACCTCGCACACTTACTTCCAGGATCCTATAAATATCTTACAACCACCATCCGCCTCTTCCTTCTCACGCGCATGGATAATCAACGCCACGATTCACACCGTTGCCTGGACATTTCCCCCCCATGACGGGTAATCCTACCCGTTTCCTTCCAGCGTTCCCCTTCTCTTCCATTCGAACTTGAATGCACTTTACTTATTTCTCTTGTGAGCATCGTGCATCCGCTTGCTGGCAACGGCAATGGGAATGATAATCACAAGCAGGATCGCCAGGATTGCCAGTCCCATAACCATTTTCATCTAGATCGTATCGAGCAAAGGAAGAGAGAGGGGGTAAGGGCGAGAAGATCGCAATGAAAAGGGATGACGGCCCACGCCGCCTCCTGCGACTTCCAATCGTCCGAGGTTTACACACATGGCACAGCCAGAAACACCCCCGGCATAGGAGCAGGATAGGGGTAAGACAACCAAGCACGTACTCGGAGCTGTTTCCAGCACATCTGTTTCTTCAGAGTAGTGGCGTTTCTCTTGAACATGCCGGCTTGAGCCTGCAGATCCTCTGTGCGTGTGACGGTCATGTGTACGAGTCACCGGGGGACCGGAGAAGTGAGCTTTTCCTTTTTTAAAAAAGCGAAAGAGTCCTGGCAAATTCTATCCCTGAGCCCTCGTGCCGACTTTCCTTACCAGCCGCCTTCTCGATGTTGTCCAAGGCAACACAATTCGCCAGGGCCACCTGGACGTTTTCCTGCAGGACGAGCTTGACCGCGTCCACCTTATTCATGACCGCTGCCAGTTTATCCACTTCAGCGAGGTTGTCGTATTTCTCGCACAATTTTCGCAGCATCTCCCCAGAGCTCTTATCCAGACCTTTTTCTTTCACTTCTAGACTCTTCGTCCCCGTCTTGGCCAAAAACTGTGTGAGTGCACAGGGTAGAAGTCAAACGAGAAAGGTCACGTGCGCGACGACACGAACAGGAAAGGCCACTATAAATATTACGTCTCAGGTGGTCGGACGCGATGACGGGCTTGCTGCGATCCAAACACACATACCCACCACCACTCATGCTCACCGATCTCTGGAATTCCTCTAAACAGGCATGGGCGGCCCGTACGGGATACGTGCGCTCGGATATAAGAATAAAAATTCTTCCCTCCACATCGGACATGAGGTGCCATGAGGAGCCACCCGAGGCAAAGGAGAAATGCACACCCGGTCGGACACTAAGCTGGTCACTCTTAAGCACCTCCTTGACGCCTGTCAGGTCAATGACTGTGTTGTAGGCATGACTGGCGACGATTGCACGGTCTTGGAAACGAGCTACACCTAGAAAACTTAACATGGAGGAAGTACTCAATGTAAGGGAAGCATTTACGCATGCATCTGTGAACGATGAATATCATCACGAAGCTCGGGTATCGTTTGCCAAACTCAGGCAACTCAGAAGGAGCCCCACAAAACATATCATCTCTGCCACGAAGAATCGCACTTACTGAATGTTGCCTGAGGCTTTACGCTCCGCCATTTTTGCTTAAGGTACCGAAGGACAAACACACTTGTCAAATAAGGGTCCTCTGTCAAAACTTCGGAATGTGAGAAATTCCGTTGAGGGACATTTTAAATGTCCTTACATTTGTCATTAAAGAATAAAACGTACGAGTGGGAGAATAGATACGTTGAATAAGGCAAGCGAATGAACATGGGAGCAAAGGAGAAGCATTAAGAAGGAAATACCCTCTGGAGGAGGAAATACAGAGAAGAAGGATAGAGATGGCACCTAGAGCCATGAAGCTAGAGGGCCCATGAAAGCAGCAACGAATTACTTTAGGTTCCCACACATGCCGGACGCAAGTAAGCAACACTCACCACCGAGTCGTAGAAAATCGAATATATGAAATACACAAGTCCGCATGTCCGGGACACGAAAGGCATGATGCGGCGCGTATGCGGCGGCGGCTGTGTGGAGACCGACACGACTGTCCCGGGCAACGGCTGGCCTTAACGGCCTTGAGGAGACGGTCGGCAATGTCGGGGAGGTCTGAAACCCAATCTCTGAATGCCGCAAAAAGGGACCAAAAAGAACCTAAGTGATTTGTGATAAACGAGCCAGAATTTTCATCGTCCATTTACTTTTTTTTCATTCCTTTCCATAATTCTTGGAGCTTTTCCGTCGCTATCTTCCCTTCCCGTAGATTTTCCTCCCCCATGTTGGCAGCGTCAAGCACCCAGGAGTCTTGTCTCGGACACAGCGTCGCTTGAATGTTTTGACGATCTTCATAAGTTTGGGCAATCGATGGGGAATGAAGCAGAGCATCTCGCGGTTTGTAGTATAGATGACAATTGATGCCCTTTTTTTGGCTACAACCTGTCACTGTTGCTGTAGATGATGACTCGGGTCGCTCCCATGCGTTTTGCTTTCGACCACCCTCTTTCATATCACTACTAGTACAAGTACAGTAACAGGATAGTTCCAAACCGAAAAGTCTCATGAAGTCGAAAGTTTGCTTCGCATTTCCAAAGCAAAGAAGGCGCTGCACTTCGTCTACTGACATCTTCTCTTTTTGAAACATAACTTTGCTCCACAACTCCATGCTCCGTCGCCGCGTGATGGGGAAAAGCTTGAAAATCAAACACCGAGCGAGCACATGAAATGTTCTATCCTCCTCTCTCAAAACCAGATCCCAGTTCATGCACAATCGATGAAAGCGTGCCCAGTTACCAGCCGCTAAAGCTTTCGCATACTGCAGCGCCCATTGCGTTCTGGGAAGTGAAAAATCTCGTCTTCGCAGTTTCGTCTTGGAATTTTCGCAAGATTTTAGCTCTGTCTCCTCTAGGACCCGATAGGTATGTAAAAACAGCTTTGTCCACCCGTCGCCGTCACAGGGTCCAGCTTCCCGTCTTTCCCCACTCGAGAGGACATCGTGCAGTTGAAGTAATGTGTAATAAGCGAGAAACTCGTCCAAATGAGGTTCAACTTCGTTTTCAGAGTCAGCCATTCGCCCATGTTTATGTGCCTGCATGAGAAAGGACGTGGAAATGGAGTGTGATGAGTGTAGGAACGGACTACAGCTGACATGCCCCCCGTCGGATTCGCTTTACATTTTGGAAAAAGTCTAGCAGCGTCGCAAGCCCAGATCTAACAGCATTCAGTCTATATTGTAGAAAAGGAGGAATGAGTGAGAGAGTGACTAAGGATTTGGCTGATAGATACATAGATTTTTTTTTCCGTCCTGAAGTGAAAGAGTGTCCACGTACCCCATGTGCGCATCAAAGACTGGTGGCACCTGTGTGGGTTTGCAGTATGACAATTTTGGCATGTGCTGTAATCGATTCTAAGAGTAAAAGAGTATCGAGCACGCAAGTCTTCTCAAGCCTCATACCTGCTCTGTCAAAAGGTAGTCGAACAAAATGTGGAAACGAATGATGCGTTTGTAGATGGCCTGTGCACCGGAGCCCGCCAAGCCTTGCACTATGATGTCCTTTCGCACAGCCATAAACCGATCACTCATGAAGTCATACAGCTCCACAAGTCGCAAAAGATCCTCTTTTTTCGGCGCTTTCTCCTGACCCTGGCTTTCTAACACGCTCAGCGCAACACTCCACAAGTGCGCCACAGTTCGCTCTAACCATTTGAGGGGACGTACGTCACCGGCTGTCTCGCCACGTCCATCAGCGGCCCGTTGATACCGCTTTACAGCTCTCTTCCAGGAGGTTGAGGTTGTGAGGAAAAGATCAGTGTGAGTCCGACAAAAGAAAATGTTTCTACTTTCATTTTCTCAATATACCTCGGGGTCCATTTTCCTCAAATGCCGCCGCAGCATCCTTGTCGCATCCGTTGCCTCAAATTGGCTTATATCGTGCTGTTTTTGTCGTTCTTCTTGCTCTTGTATACTACACATAGCCTCACATCTCCCCTTGATGTGCACGTCGGACGTAAAAGTTAGTGCCTAAAGCTTTTCGTCAAAACATGTTTGACCTTTTAACTTACTTTCATTTGCGAAAATAGCAGGGATAAAGCGCACCCTATTTCTTGAACCCACAAACTTTCTGTCTTGTCATGGATGACGTATTGCGTCGTGAAATGTTGCATGAGTGTGAACTGCACGGGCTTGTAGTCGGGAGGTCAAGCATACTAAAGCACCATGATGTGAGGGGAAAGGTCCCTTGGTCGGGATGATATGATGGAAAAGGTACCCCTCGAAGCCCTCGAGACTCGAGTCGAAGGGCCACGGTAGCTGATATGATGGAATAGGCACCTCCCTCTCAGGGCCTCCTCGAGCCTGCGAAGGGCGAGGCGAGAGAGGGCAAAGGGAGAGAGCTTGTGCCCGAGGTTGTTGTCCGCTTTGTGGGCGCCCTTTCGTACGTCGACACCGGCCTGCAAGGAGATGAAGAGAGCAGCCTATATTTTGTTCCATGTCGTGGGGAAGCAGACATTCGCCCACACAAGCGTTCACGTTCGGTATCCCATTGCCCGACGTATGTCGTACTCTTGCTGCCCGTCGCTCCGTCATCTTCGATTTTCCAATTCTCACCGCAGCATTTCTCATGCCTTCTCAATTTCGAATCATCTCACAAAACAGCGTCGACCCATGCTTGTTGCACGAGGAATCTTTCAACTGGCCGCCCGCCGCGGCGTGCACACAACGCGGATCCTGGCCTCGACTGCTCGTGAGTTTACGCGGGGAAAGAGCCGCCGGGATGTCATCATTCGTGACCTGCAGTCAGTGATTTTTAGAGATTCACCTTACTCACCTCTCTCTTACTTAATACTACAATACCTGACTCACAGCTGCCGCGGCGGACGCATCTTCGGGCGACAACTTAATCCTGAACTTCTCCCTCCCGGCTGCCAGCATCTACCGCAACAAGCCCGTGGCGTCTGTCGTCATTCCGGTAAGTAGAGCCTGCATTGATAGTAACCTTTTCCCGTTAAATCCAATATATTTCGTCCATTTACTTCACTCGCATGCGCATAGCACCCAGTCATCCCAATGAACCCTCTCTCCTCCGACTAAATCTACCATTACACAGGGGCTTGCTGGTGAATACGGTGTGACAAAGAATCACTCTCCTGTCATCGCTGAGCTGAAGGCGGGTGTGGTTCAGATTGTGCATGAGACAGGACAGGCACCGGAGAAATTCTTTGTCAGCGGTGGCTTCGCTCTGACCCATGCCAACTCTGTCACGGTGCGTACACGGATCCCGCGTGGTCTGGGAGAGAGACGGGCACTGGAGGGAGGGGGACGGTTTTGGCTTTCGGAAACATCAGCAGCATCAGACCTAGTTGCGCACACGGTAACTAGTCAATAATTTAGGGACATGCAACGCTTGGCGAGCCTGTGGAGTTCGGGTCCGAGGAGGGGTCCTTGGCCCATGTCTGCCGCCGTGTCATGTGATTTTCTGAAAGCCTCTGTCCTTTCTTTCCAACATACATACAGGACATTGCGGTTGTGGAAGCCGCCAAACTTGAGGACATAGACGTAGAGGAGGTGCCCAAGATCTACGCCGAGGCCATGAAAGACTACAATGCGGCAGCGGAAGGGAGCAAAGAGAAGGTTGAGGCGCAAATTGAAGTGGAGGTCGCCAAATCGCTGGCAGGGGCGCTGGGTGTGGCTCTCACGTGAGGGAAAAGAGCGAAACCGTGTGAGTCAGTGGATATGCGGGGGGATTATGCTTATTGAGAGTGGTGAGGTGGAACGGACCGTGGAAGGGCCTCTCCGAAGCGAGGGAGCCCTGGAGTTCACAGAAGCACAGAAGAGGAAAAATGTTCTGGGTCGCACGGCGATTCGTTGTGTTGGAGTCGTCCTTCTTTGCTTTTTCCCACCCTGTTAATACGCCTCCGCCTCTCGAAGCCCGCCCTTTCACTTCGTTGCAGCCACGCCTTCCCCTCCTCTTCCTCCTTCCCTGTCCCCCCACGCCAAATACGCCGCCGCCGTCCCGACTCGCTCCGCGGCCACCCACACTTGTCTCTGCGCCAGCTCCCAGTCTCCATCGCTGAGCGCCTGCGTGACCCCCGGAAAAGACACGCCGGCGTAGCCGAGGTAGAGTCCCGGGGCCTGGAGGACATGCTTGAACCACTTCCGGCGAGGCAAGCCCTCCTTGGCGCAAAACCGTCGTTCTGTGAACGCCAGCCTGTCATTTAATGCTGCCAGTGCCTGCTCTCTGTCCTGCTTGACGCCCGAGCTCCTGAGGCCGGCCGCCTCCCTTGTCACTTGCTCCGCGGCGTCTTCATACGCCCGCACTGCCGCTTCCAGTGGCGCCAGGTCCAAGGACTCGGGCGCCACCTCCATGCTCGTCCCCACCAGCGCCTTCAATTCCTCCACGTACGCGTGCAAGGCTGTCGCTTGCGCCGTGTGCTCGAGAGGGAGGACCAGGGCGTCCGCGACACGGAGAGCGAGCCGCCCCCACAGCTCGGCCACCATCACGTGGAGCTCGAATGTCGGGTCGCCGAAACGTGACATCCATGAGAAAGAATCGTAGGTGCTATGGTACATCCCGTAGGGCCGCTTGAACCGATCGATCACCGCGCCCATGTCTATGCTGGAGATGCCTGGAGGGGAGGGAAGGGGGAAAGGGAAGGCACAGGATACAAAGCTATCAGCTTGACGGATCCGGGCAAATAATACACAAACCACCCTGTCCTGGCAGGAAGTAGCGGCCTGTTTTCTCCTCAGGCGTGCCGCGGCCGACCGACATACGCACCGAGATGATCCAGAAAAACGGTGTAGTCCGAACCTGAGCCCAGGATCTCGATGCCTCCCTCGGCCGAGAAATTTCGGGCCACCGGCTCGCCCGAGTAAGGGTGGAGGACATCCTCTTGCAGTGTCTCCAGCAACGGCCGCAGGGACGGCGTCGCCCCAGCATGGAAAAAAGGGCCTGAGACCGCGGAATCCACATTCACGTAGAGAACTGCCTTCTCTTTCAGCTCCGCCGCGTGCGCCTCCCCCCAGGCGGTGCTTCCAATCAACCCGAGCTCCTCACCGCTCCACGAGGCCAAGACCAGGGTCCTTCGCGGCCTCCATCCGCGTCGCAAGAGCGCCCCCAACCCCTTGGCCACCTCCATTTGCGACGCCGTGCCTGAGTTCGGGTCCACTGCCCCGTCCACCCACGCGTCCCGGTGGTTTCCCAACACCACCACCCGGTCCCGGGCTCTCCCATAGTGGAGGCTCTCGACCACGCCGATGACGTTCCACACGGTTCCCACCACCTCCCGGTTGTGCGTGGCCATGACGACCCTATCCCGGGAAGGACCCAGGTGGTAGGTAAGGTTTAGCGCTCCTTGAAAGGAGGCAGGAGCCACGGGGCTCTCCGCGCCTGCGTTTGCCAGGCTCTGCAAGAATGGCGTGGCGTCCCCGTAAGAGATGGGCAGGACGGGGATTTTCGGCTTCAAGTCCTCAGTGGCATACCCGCACACGTCCTCCGCGCTTCCCCCATCCTCTGCCAAGGCGGTGCGACCGGGATCCCCGGCACAGAGGGAGAGGAATTGCACCGAGCCTCGCTGGACGCCGAAGGCGGGGCGCCAGGGTCCCTCCGGGTAGGTGGGTCCGAGGGCGTAGCCGTCTTGTTCGGGGTCGGAATAGATCAAGGCCCCCACGGCGCCTCGTTTCTCGGCGTTCATGACCTTGAGCCCCCGGAAGCATTCGCCGTACCGCATCAGGACAATGCTTCCTTCCACGATCACGCCCGCCTCGGCTAGCACCTCGAAGTCTTCGGGCCGACCAAAATTTGCGTAAACCAAGGGGGCTTTCACTTCCCCACTAGGCGCATACCCCAGAAAGGTATGATTACGAAGCCATGTGTCAGAAGTAGAGTCCTCGGGAAGAAATGGCTCCGACAAAGTGGCGGCAAAAAGCGTCGACTTTGTGCTGCCGTCTTCCAAAGTCAAGCTAGGCCGCGTGTCCTCGCGCGGATAGGACAAGAGCGCAGGAACCGGCTGAATTTCGGCTTCAATACCGAAGGATTGCCATTGCGCTTGAACGTATTGGGCCATCTTCAGATCTCCTGGCGTTCCAGCCATGTGTGGAATTGACGTCAAGTAGTGGAGAGACGCCCTCGCAGACTGGGCACTCAGCGCCTGCACGAAAATATCTTCAGGATCTTCGGGGTACGAGCTAGGAAGATTGGAGGCTGGCCTACGCAAGCGAGCTTGGTATTCCTTGTCCGCGGTGGCCGACGAAAGAGTATCGAGAAGGAGCACGAGGAGGAGGAGTCCACTATAGCATGGGTACTTGGCCCATGCCCGGGTCTCTCCCATGGTTGCGTCTGAGATTTTGAAAAATGTGCCAGGGAAAGGAGGAGATGGCAGTGGGATGAGACTATGATGTGAAGAGTGACATGATGTTTCCTCGCACGTAGGGAAGGAAAAATGCGTGGTTCGTTCGTCCGTTGTCGAGCACACAGCGTGACTTCATTTCGGCCAGGGGGGGGGCCTTATCGATCAAAGTTCCCGACGACAGCGTCTCGAGGCGACGGGCCACGACCGATTCTTCTCCTGGACGGCCGCCGCCCTTCCATTTCACGACGTGCGGGGAAGTGGAAGGTCGGCTCCATCACTCCGTATGCCGTCCGAGTTTGGGTCTGGCGGTTGTGGTGAGGGCGTGGACTTCGCGTGACCCGGCAGGCCAACCGACCGTCTCTACGCGTCGTCACTCGCTTGAAGAAGTCCCAAGCGGCGAACGAAGCCTGCAAGAGGACAAGGCCCACCCTCTGCATATAACCTGACGCACCGGCACATTCTCACCACGTCACAGGTCTTGGACAAACGGGACGGTGTCCAAGGATCGAGGAGCAGGGGAATAAATTCGTTTGAACGTCGCCTGCACCTCCCGCTGGTACTACCCTTCTCCTAGCCCTCGGTGTGGAAGGCCTCCCTTCAAATCCACTCATCAGCAATCATGGACATCACGCAGACGTTGATAAATGCCCAAAGTCCTGGTACGTAACGATGAAAGCCTTATGCCTTCGCTTTGAAAGCTCAAGTGGTCTCTGTCTGCATCTTTTCTCCCTATTGCTAGCGATTCTCACTTGAGCACTTTCCCGATTCCTATCATCATTATCCTCGGCACACGCCCACAGACCCCAACGTCCGCAATCCTGCCGAGGCATTCCTGCGCCTGGCAGAAGAGGATCAACTGGTAGGTGATATGCTCTTTGAACGCTGAGAAGCTCGCTGCACAATGTCACAGCGGTCTCGCCATGGCCTCCCCTCTCCTTGTAACTACTCGACCGCCTGAGGCATCACAAGCCTCTAGGATGGATACTTGATTTTCCACATGCCTCTATATCCTCCCCACTATCTCATGGCTTTTTCTTTTCTGGTCTCCCTTCCCCGGCAGTCGCAACTCCTCCTTCACCTCAGCTTTGAACTCGCCAATGAAACCAAGCAAGAGGGAGGACGGCAGTTGGCGGGTCTCTACCTGAAGAACACCATCACTGCCAAGGACCCACAAGTGCGCGACCATAAGCGACAACGCTGGCTGACGACGGTGGACGCCAATACCAAAGGCCAGATCAAAAGCATGATCTTGCAGGCACTCCAGTCCGGCAATCCCCGGGCAGGCGCAACGGCCGCACAAGTCGTAGGGACCATCGGCGCCGTGGAGCTGCCCTTGGGGCAGTGGGACGGCCTGCTAGACGCTCTGCTGCACAACGTGGTGCACACGGGCAACGACGTGGTCCGCGTCTCCACGCTGCAGGCCCTTGGGTACATATGCGAAGACCTCCAGATCCAAATGGGGCCTGGGCAGGAGGTGCCGCAGAAGGAGACCGATATGATCCTTACGGCCATCGTGGATGGGATTCGGAGCGACCGACCGGCTGATGTCCGGCTGGCAGCGGCGACGGCCCTGTGCAACAGCCTGGACTTCTGCCGACGGAACATGGAGAAGGAGGGGGAGCGGAACATGATCATGCAGGTGATATGCGAAGCCACCCAGTGCGAGGACGCGCGGGTGAAGAAGAAGGCGTTCGAGTGCATCGCCGTCGTGGCAAGTCTGTATTACGACAAATTGCAGCCGTACATTACCACCTTGTTCGAGCTGACTCTGACCTGCATCAAAGAGGGGAGCAGCGAGGCCGCCTTCCAGGCCATCGAGTTCTGGAACACGCTCTGCGACGAGGAGGTGGACATCATCAGAGAGATCCAGGAGTACCAGGAGTACGGGGCCCTGGAAACGAGGGCACCAGGGGATCAAGGGCCGCGGCAATGTTTTTACTACGTGCAGAACGCCCTCGCCCACTTGGTCCCCCTGTTGACCGAACTGCTTACCAAGCAGGAGGAGCACCACGACGACGACTCTTGGAACATGGCCATGGCGGGCGGGACTTGCCTAAGCCTTGTCGCCTTGACCGTAGAGGACAAGATTTTGCCCTACGTGGTGCAGTTCGTCGTCAGCAACATATCCGACGCGAACTGGCGCCTGCGCGAGGCCGCCACCATGGCCTTCGGCTCCATCTTGGACGGCCCATCCTCGGGCGCCTTGCAACAAATGGTGTCCGGCGCACTGCCTTACCTGGTCCAAGGCCTCCAGGACGCGCACCCCATGGTCAAGGACACCTCGGCTTGGACCCTGGGGAAGGTCTTCGAGCTCCACTGGCGGTGCGTGCCTCTGGAGCACCTGGGCGAGGTGGTGAAAGCCCTCCTGCACGCCCTGGGGGACCCGGCGGCCAGCGTCTCCAGCAAGGCCTGCTTTGCCGTCTACAACCTGGCCTCGGACAGGGTCGCGGAGGACTACCCGGCAGCCAGTCCCACCACCAACTACCTCTCCCCCTTCTTCCCCCATCTGGTCGAGAAGCTCCTTGGCGTGGCCGAGCGCCCGGACGGCTCCGAGTCAAACCTGCGGGCGGCCGCCTACGAAGCGGTCAACATGCTCGTGACAAGCGCGGCCCCCGACTGCAACGAGCTGATCGGGCAGCAAGTGGTCCCGCTCCTGCTCATGCGTCTGCAACAGACCTTCCAAATGTCCGACCTGACCCTTGAGGCCAAAGAAGAGCTGTGGGGGCTGCAGTCCCTCCTCTGCGGCACTCTCATGACCTGCACGCAGAAGCTGGACCAAAACATCGCCCCGTACGCGGATAAGATGATGGAGTTGCTCATTGAGGTCTTCCGTCGGCACCGTCACGCCTCCGCACACGAGGAAGCCTTCATGGCGGTTGGAGCCCTGGCTGATAAATTGGAAGGTGGGTTCCTCAAGTATATGCCTCATTTCCAAGAGTACCTGTACGCGGGGCTCCGCAACTACGAGGACTCAGCAGTGTGCATCGTGGCAGTTGGGGTAGTAGGTGACTTGAGTCGGGCGCTGGAGAGAAAGTTGGCTCCATTCTGCGACCCGATCGTCGAGATTTTCCTGATGAACCTCCGAAACGTGGATGTTAGTAGGGAGGTGAAGCCTCACATATTGGCGTGCTTCGGAGACATTGCCCTGCAGATTGGCGGGGAGTTCGAGCGATTCTTGCACGTGACGATGACGATCTTGGGCCAGGCCGCCATGACGACCAGCAACTACAATGCCGAGGAGGAGGACATGGTCGAGCACATCAACCACTTGCGCGAGAGCATCCTGGATGCGTACACGGGCATCGTTCAGGGCCTCTCCGCCGACAATAAGCAAGGCTTATTGGTGCAACCGGCGTACTTGCAGCCGCTTGTGGCGCTCTTGATGGCGATAAGTGAGGATCCGCACTCAGACGAGGGAGTTATCAAGAGGACCATTGGCCTGGTGGGGGATCTGGGCAGCAAGCTTGGGGACAAGGTGGCGTCGGCCATTGGATTTAACAACCTGTGGGTGCAACACCTGTACAAGGACATGGATGAGTACGGAGAGGAGACGAAGAAAATCGCGGCATACACTCGCCAAGTATTAGAGCGGTTGGTTGTGAGGTAGGCCGCAAGGAGAGTGTCGCAGCGAAGGAAGGGGAAGGATTTGTTTCGGTTTTGATGCCTGATAGAGATGGAAATAGTCAGAAAGGAGAAGGCAATGGAATAAAGTGTACCAGTACAACTGGAGATGGTGCCATGGGTGGAGGGTGGCACTGGAGCAGGCAAGCTACCTGCTTGGCCTTTCCTTATTGCCTTTTAGCGAGGGTGTCTTCAGGCCAGAAGGCGCTGCTCGCTTGTACCTGGGACGTGAGAGAGAGAGCCTGATAGTATCCTGGCCGTTGTAGACTGGAAAATAGGACGATGGGCGGCCGAGAGGACGACGGGAGATTAGCACCACTCAAATTGCTCTGTACTGGCCTCTAAAGGTTTGGCGTAGCAGGATACGTATGGGGAAGAGCGATGATAGTGCGAAGGGAGGCGAAGAAAGGATATGGTAGCCAAGTTTGCAAGCGTGAGGTGGGGAGGAGGAGGGGAGAGAAGCGCGGCGGTCATGGCTTGGGAAGGGGAGACCCGACTTTGTTGGGGGGGGAAGGGACGGAATGGGGGTCATTTTGTCACTGCGTTAGACGAGAGGCGTAAACAATAGATTGCGATGGGGGGGCAGGACTGATGTCATGAAAGCGGAAGGGGAGGGAGGGGCCGAAGGGCTTTTGAGCGAGGACGTGGAGGCGTTGTTGACGCAACGAAGTAAGTGACAATTAAGAGCAGGTGGCCCACAAAGAACACAAGAGTTGCACTCATATGATCGGCCAGCCAACTTTTGTTTTATCGTCTAGACTTCTTTGCACCCAAGTCAATTTTTGAGTCCTCATTTCACACACTGTCGCGCATGTTTCTCTTCTCACGTATATACACACGTACAGCCAGCACACGCATGCATATCCTGCGTTTTTGGGCAAGCAACGGAAAGGACGGCTTTTCTCGCCTATTGGTTCTGTAATACCGAGTTCTCTTTCCCTCATGCTACTGGCAGTCCTGGCATACGAAACCTCGCGACGTGGCAACTGCCCGCCTCCCGTTGTCCTTCACACAGTTGGCGCACACTTCCTGCAGGCAAAGCTGACAAACGTATGACAACCCCAACGACCGCTTAGTACACTGCTTGCATAACTCTGTGTTCGCTTCCTTTGCCTGCTGTTTTTGCTGTTTCTTGTACGTCTTTTTTCTCGGACCCTCCCCACCTTCACCTTTTTTCCAATTTTCCTCATTCGGATTAAACGTTGCGTTCTTCCGCTGTACCGCGGGAGCTTTCACTGCTAGTCTCTGGCATCCCTCTCCGAAGTCGAAGGGATCGGTAGCGGTAAAGGCCTCCCTTTTCTCTCCCTCTTCTAGTTTTTCTACTTCCTCTAAATCCGCTATTTTTCCCACCTCGCCGTCATCTTCGTCCTCCTGAACCACACGAGAAACCGATCGCTTCTTATTCCTCTGTTCGTCTTCCATATCTTTCTTTCCCTTTGAAGCGTCCATCACGCCACGACTTCCAGCTGCTGTCCGGCGCGAGAGCAACTGGTTTAGGAGCCGGCTCTCTTGCAACTCTTTCCTTAAGGAAGCCACCTCCTCGTTTCGCTCACGCAGCAGCCGTCTTTCGTCCATCATCTCACGCTTCTTTTCTCTAGCTTCTTCTTCCATTTTTTCCCTCTCTATGCATGAGCGAGAATAGGCCTCCTCACTTTCCGCATGCAACTTTTTTAAACGCTCAAGTTCCACGCGTAGACAGTGGCCTTCCTCCCGTACCTGTGCCGCCTCATTTAGGCGAAAGGACAGATCTAGATTACGCGCACGTAGTGAGGCAAGTTCAGAGAGAAGCTGTGAAACTTCTTCATCCTTCTTTCGACAATAACTCCGCTCCTTTTCGAAGGCTGCCGTAAGCTCACTCTGCTGGCGTCGCAAATCTTGTAGCAAGGTATTTTGGGCCTGTAGGCTCTCTGACAACTTTTTCACCTGAGCTACTCTGTCGACGATTTCGACTTTTAAGCTTTCCTTTTCTTTGGTCGCAAGACTGAGAGCTTGTCCTAATAGATGAAGCTGCTTTAATGTCGCCTCGCCGTTTACTTGAGATTCCTGAAGCATCTCATGACATCTTTTCAGTCCCGCCATGCATTCAACACGCGCGTTTTCATCGGTTATTCCTTGTGTGACTAGGATATCCATGCGAGAATCAAGCTGCGGGAGGGTCGAGCATGTGAGTGTTTTCAGCTCACGTTGAAGTCCCTGTACCTGTTCGAGATGCTCTGCGGAAACTTTGCTTGAGAAATACGGCGAAGTATGCCGTCCTGAGCTGTAGGTAGGGCTCTCCATCTGGGCTTGTTCTAATTCATGCTGCAGAACCTGAACTTTTGCCTGCATCTTTTCTCGCTCTTGGATTCGCGCTTCATCGCATTGCTTCAATGCAGCCAATCTCACCTCCCGTTCATGCACCATCGCACGTGCGGCAGCCAACTCTTGTTTGAGCACCTCCCATTCATACAATTGAGCTGTTTTGAATAAGCAGGCTACAAGGCTATCGGTCTCGTTGGTGATATCCATCTGAAAGGGTGCTCTCGGTGCTTCGCAGACTTGATGTCCCCCTCCGTCATTTTCCTCGTCATCATTTTCCTTACGCAGAGGCCCCTCCTGACTTTCACCGACATACACGTTTGATTCTTTATATTTTCCAACCTCCATATTGATGCTGTCCGTATCTCGCGCCGTGACTGTTCGAATAAGAGAGGCAGGGTGGACAGGAAGGGGTTGGTGAGGGGGGGAGAGGAGGTGAAGGCAAGCCAGTAACGGTCGAGGAAGAATTTTAAATCCGGACTGCTCAACGGCTGGGTCGACGACCGATTTGCTCGAAGCTAGAGCTCTACCTACCCAGATTGTGAAGCGTCGTCCGACTAAATTGTCAGATGCATGCATGATCAATTTGGGATAGTCTAATTTGCAACAGTCGAGTTTCTCATGCGGTCCAGATTGTGGGCTGCTCAAGCATTGCTGTCAACGGTCTCATGTGCTCTATCCGGTTCCGAATCGCGCAGTCTTTCGTACTTGATGTATACCGTTGCAGCGTCTTTATTGTAGATGTAAGACTTCAACTATCCACATTTGCATCCTGAATCACAGTACACTGCAGGAGATTGGAAGGGTTTTCCTGCACGACCATATTGTTGCTCATCCCATTTTGAGGATCGACTTGGCTGTCCAGCCGACAGAGAAAAGCTGTCCTTTTACGGGTTTTCACTGCTTAAAAGATAAATCAATTGTAAAATATAAAGACTTTTATTAATACACTACTCCATGGTCCGCCGGAATACGGACAATAATATAGCCATGTCGAGTCCCATGCAAGAAACAGATGAGACGGAGATAGACGCTGACGAAGAAGGTTATGGATGTTCGCGCATCGAAGAAGTTATGCTGGAGGATGAGTCCGAACGAGACAGGGCAGGTGTCCTCAAGCTATCTCCTAGGAACTCTGCTCCAATTGCGCCTCCTCCCGGGAAAAAAAGGGCAGCTCCACAGCAATCTCGCGCTGCCGGGGGGAGTTCATCTCTGGCTCCAAGCTCCTCATCGGAACATAACAGTTCTCACGCTGGAAAAAGTGATAACGCTAAGGAAAAGCCCGGTACATCAGCTGTGAGTGCAGAAATGATGCGTGTAGCATTTGCGGGATGGAATGAGGCTGACGTAGGGCCCACGGACTCGCCCGTGGAGGAAGACATAGAGAGCGCAGATGACGTACAGTCCTACCGAAGCAGCTATCCAGACCCTCAGGCTCAAAAACTTCTACTTTCCGGACGCATTAATCAATTAATAGCCATTCTTAACATTGGATTTGGCCTGGTTTATCTATGTTGGCGTGTTTTCCGGTCCATGAATCCGAAACACGACTGGCATGACTGGGCCCCCGTCGGCGCCTACTTTATCGATCCCGAGGATCCGGAGCGTGCGTGGTCCCTCAAAGAGGAGTTCAAGTACAACTGGTTCTGCTGGTTACTATTCGTTGCTGAGATCTTTTTCATGGTCAGCGTTTGGCTGGGTCATGCCAGTCGATGCTTCCCGTCCAAGAGGTAAGGGGAAGAGGTCCACACATGCTCTCCATCGATGTGTTTCAGCAATGAACCTGAAACGTGCCCAATTGACATGATGTTCATACCTGTAGGACGAAGTGCACGATGGATGAGCTCGTGGACATTGACTACGAGCTTTCGGAGCGCACGGCTGTCTGCGTCGTCATTCCCACCCGCGGCGAGTCCTTGAACATCCTCCGCGAGGTAATCCTCAATGCTATGTCCCTTAACCTATGGCCTGGCCTCCTAGACGTCCGGAAAAATGCTCGTTTGGTGGTTGTGGATGACCGTCGACGTGCCGAGGTTTTGTTGCTCATTGCCTTGTGCTATCGATTCGCTGCGCTCTTTTGCAATAACCGCAAGGTATGTGAAGCGGGATCCGCGGCATCGCAATGGTTATGAATTTTAGACGTCTTGATGCGCAGCGAGAGCTGCATTCATACCTGAACTGTGTCTCCAGCCAAACAATGGCTTTTATGAATCCAGTCCCCATTCACGTTTCTTTCTTATCGCGATTTTACTTAGGTGCGCACACAGCTGAAATTGGAGGGCCGCGCAGGCATGAGCCTCGCCGCCTTCTATGACCATTACTTGGCGTGTACAGCGGGATTCGGGCAGACATATGCAGATAGTTTCATTGACATATTCTCCATAGCGGACATGATCCACAAGATGTGCAAGTACGTCCCGGTGGGATGCTGTCTTTTCCCTATCGCGTCATTAGTGAATATACTGCATGCTCACTTGCTTCCCACTTATTGTCCTGGCAGAGACGATTGCATCCCGCCCGAATGGGATGGTCTAGAGCTACCTTCCGGGACTCGGATCGAGCCTAAACAAACACAGACGGACCTGAGCAAAGTACCCCGCTTGCGGGAAGACTTTGCGGACGTGCGAAGCATTCTGACATTAGTGTACTTCTCTAGGCCAAGCAACGGTGCGGCAAATGCAGTTGTTGAGTGTTTGAGTATAATATTCTATCCAGACATTACCTTATGAAAGGAGGAACGAATGTGAACATTGATCCGATAAGCCCTTCCTTCCCAACCACATGCAGAGTTTCCTGCCTCCTGCCCGGTGGCGGGGATGCTCAACAGTCTTCTCTTCCCGGAGGACCCCGCCGATGCCAACATTCTGGGCATGGCCCGCTACATGGTAGTCAATGATCCTCGTCACGCGCTTCAGACCGAGTTCCTTCAGCGCACCATGCCGTACTTCTTCCGTCCCGTCGCCGACACAGAGTACGTGAAGCAGCAACCTTCCAACCCATTCTTCGATGCTCGTGCCATTTGCCTTTACATAAGATTTTTTTATCGACTTTACCCGTGCATTCGTACAGAATGGGCACCGTTGAGTACGAGGAATGCCAAGATGTGGCGTTCGTGCAGGTCGCTCTTCGTGTCAAGAAAGGTAAGCGCAGCCATTCTCCCCGCTTGTTCTGATTGCATCGCGAGGAACCTTACCCGCCCTCTTCACACCCACACCACACGCACACACACCTCCCATAGCCGACAAGTTTGATACGGATCCCTTGTCCAACCGGGACCTGATCCTGCAGGATATCATAAACATTGGGCGGGACGGTGTGGGAGGAGCCATGGCCAAGAGCAACGGCTGCATGTATCGTATCGACGTCTTGAAGAGCGGCAAAAACGTCCGCGGGCGGAGCGTCGTCTCGGAGGAGGATCCGACGCAACTGCTGGGGAAAGGCCTGGGTTTCTCCACCCTGACGGTACACGATTCTCGAGTGAAGGGGGACGGATCCGGGCTCGGACCTCCATGTCCTCACTCCCAGACGCCCTCTCACTTGCCGAAACTCCCCCCCTCCTACCCCCTCGGTCAACTCACAGCGATGCGAGTGGCTGCCAACCTCCGTGGAGCTCTTCCACCGAGGTTTCCGTTCCGTGTACGTGAACGAGATCGACGAGACCCTCTCCTTGTGCTTCCACGAGACACCGCGCCTGACGGGCCGCGTGGAGGAGGTGTTTGACATCCACTTGAGCGCCACGGAAGTGCTCGTCCGGGACCCGCTGGGCCTGCTTAAAGCCCGTTACACGACCCGGATGCACCGGCTCTTCGTGATGGAGGACCTGTGGCAGGGATTCTTCATGGTACGTAGGCGAGGCGAGGAAGCCAGCGGGGCCTGCCTTCGGGTGCGAGTCTGCCAGACGTCTCAGCACCAAAGCGATTTACATTCTAAGCCTCGCGGCCCCATGTCCCACTCGTACACAGGCTATGGGCATCGAGCTCCTGCTCCTGTGCGCGGTCCTGTACTCGTACCTGTGGAGGACGCCTTTCTACACGCATGGCATTGAAGTGCTCTTCTTCTTCCTCCCCTACTACTTTACCGCCGCCTTGCCCACGGCCGCGGCCCTCAATTGGAAGCGAACCCCTCCTGACCCGGTGAGTGCTGGCCCCCTCCCCCCCACATCCTTGCCTCCCCATGACTCATCTTCTCCTCCCCTACGCGCCTTTCGGCATGCGCAGGCGTTCCGATCCGTCCAGCTCAGCTTCGCCACGGCCTTCGTCCCCTTCGTGGTGTACATCGGCTCTGGGCTCGCCGAGATGTCCCGGGTCGTCTGCAGCCGGTCGGGCCGGCGTCAGTTCAGCGTGGAGGGCTGCCCGACCTGGCCTCTGTACATGACCCTGGTCCTGCTCCTCGCCAGCATGGTCGTCACCTTCATCAATTGGGCGCGAAGGAATTTCCGGCACGCAGGCCTCTGGGTCACCTCCGTGGTGATGCTCGCCTGCGCCATCAGCATGATCCTCCCCACTGCCATGCGCGGCGTCAAGTTCCACGGCATCCCCAGCTTCTACCTCCGGTACGCGGCCCTGGCCGTGGTCCTGGTGGTGGTGGCCTTCTGGCAGGGGGCGGGGGTGGAGGATCCGCGCGCCCCGCCCTCGGCAGCATAGGCGAAAAGTTTTCTTATTGTCCTTGGCAAGGGTGCACGGGGACTCTAGGGAAGGGGGGGGTAATCGGCCTGTCGCCTGGGCTAGGAGATTTCAAAGTTAGCATGCAGGAACCAGGAAGAGCTTCTCTTCGTACACATTCCTTTTACTTATTTGCTTTGCGTTTTAATCAATGTATAGAAACGCCTGGCCACAGGGGCACGCAGCACTCCAGGCTTGCACCCATCTAGGCCCTATCACCGGCGGCGCCTCGCTGCTTTCTTCTTCGGGCTGGGGCTTCTCTTGGCGGGTCGCCTCGACCGCTTCTGAGCCCTCCCTCCAGGTGGTCGCCTGCCCCCGCCCCTACCACTGCCTCGGCCTCTGACCCCTGTCTTCGCGCTCCGCCTGCTCGAAGTTGTCGACGGCCTTTTACGCTGCTTTGGGCTCACTTCCTCCTCCTCCTCCTCCTCCTCCTCCTCCTCCTCTTCTTCTTCTTCTTCTTCTTCCCCTTCCCCCTCCTCCTCCTCTTCTTCCCCTTCTTCCTCCTCCTCTTCCTCCTCCTCCTCTTCCTGGCCCTCTTCCTCTTCTTCCCCCTCTTCTTCCTCTTCCTCTTCCTCCTCCTCCTCTTCTTTCTCCTCCTGATCACCTTCCTCCTCATCTCCCTCCTCGGTCACGGCTCTCCTCACAGTCACCATTGGCGGTGACGTGACGGAGGAGAGAGAGAACAAGCGGTCCTGTGCAGGCGTGGGTTACAATTCGTTAAAATTGCCTGGAACTGGCGTCGTCTCCGGCCTCCCGGTGTGGCATTACCTCTCGTTGGAGCTTTCTCGCGCGTTGTTTTCCCTTGACAGCAGAGGCCGCACTGGAACGTTTTCCCAAAACGGAAATGAACATGAGTGACATGGTTGGTCAAGCTCGTACAAAGGACTGTGTGCATCAAACGTGCCCCGGTCTTTCCATTCGTCAGGCTTGCCAGAATTTAATCCGCCCCTCCATCCCACCCTCTTCTTACCTCGTGCTCCCATTCGTCAACGCCGCATCCCAGCCCCGCAGGATATTGCCTGTCGTCAATGTGTCGTCCAAATAACTCCCCTCCAAGTCGAAAATTTGTCGTTCAATGTTCTGCAGCTCCGCCTTGAGTCTGGTTGTTGATTTGGGACGAAAGAGAGAGGATGTGAAATTCGATACACCTCCTCCCCATACATGGCTTTTCCTCGCATTCTCCGCCCACCGTCGATCATAGCTCACCCCGCACGCCGCTGCTCAAGGGTATTCTCCTCTACAATCATCTTGAAGCGCAACACTCCGGCTCCCGATTTCCTGTGTGCTTCCTCAGAGAGGAGGAAGCTCCAATGGACCTTTACCGCAGCAAATGCGACAGCACAGAAAACAATACCGGCCTTCCTGTACATGAATCGTCGTAATTAAAGAGATAGTTTAAAGCCATGTACACGTGCTTGTATATCTGCCGTAGAGCACGTCTGAAACGAGCTGCCCCTTCCCGTTTATATGGTCGAAGAAACGGGACTGGCAAGCGTGTGAGCGAGGCCCCCCTCTCGCTCATCTTGCTCTCAGTGCTAATAGGATCTCCTCTCCCCGAACCCGCGCCAGGCACAGGCGAGGACTGTTGGATAGTATGGTCTTCTGCTGCTGTTTACCGCCGTCCTTTGAGCCCCCTTGCCCCCCCCCTCCGGCTTATTCGGCCACTCAGTCGGCGCAAGCGGAGGGCCCGCCCGTCCCTCCCACGGACACGGCCGGGAGGGCAGTGGAGCACAGTTTCTCAGTCCTCAGGTGAGACAAATTCGGTGTAACGTGATTTGCATGATCTTGCGTTCCTCACTTTGGACATTGGCTTCCTTCATATCTCGCTTGGGCCTCCGCTACGCATCATCGATGTGGGCAGCGAGGAGGAGTTGGGGGCTGCAGTCGCAGGGGGGGAAGGAAACGGCAATGGCCACCACCATGATTCTACCTCCGCCAGTCCCCATGCGGATGCCGATGGTTTGGTGCACGTGGATGGTGAAAATGTCTGTGAGACGGACGAGGAGGAGGACGGGGAGGAGCACGATTGGGACTGCCACATGACGGACCTGGCGGCTCTTACTTATCCACCGGGGCAAGCAGAGGCGGACCCGATCAAGGTGAACGAATACGCCGTCGACGGCTTCTTGGGCGCAGGCGCCTTTGGGAATGTGAAACGTGCCCGAAGGGAAGTAGGTCCGCCCCCTTACCAGACCTATGCCATCAAGATCATGAGCCGTCATCGACTCCGGCGCTTCAAATCCAGCGTGATGTCGGTGGGGGGAAGCCACATGGAGGTGAAGACCGGGATAGACATGGTGAGTGAAGAATGTCAAAGAAAGAGGCGAGCGACTGGTGCAACTCGCGCTTCCCTAGAGGGAGATGCTGACTCTTCCCTCCACCGTCATACGTGCTTGCCCCGCCAGATGCGCAACGAGATCCGAATCATGCGGCATCTGTACCACCGGAATGTGGTGTTACTGTTCGAGGTCATCAACGACCCCTCGGAGGACAGCATCTTCATGATCATGGAGGTAGGGAGGCCCCCGCCTCTCCTCCCTTTTCAAACACTCCCCTCCCTCCTCTTTTTCTGCCCCTGAAGCTCTCACGCCGATCCCCTCATCCCCCGTTTCCCTCCTCCCCGCGCCTCAGTACCTGGAGGGCGGGATCTCCATGGACTACGACAAGAAGACCAAGCGCTTCCGGAGCCCCCTCACGGGCGGTGTCCTCCCACCCCCCACCGCCTGCAAGCTCTTCTTCGGCCTTGTCGCCGGCCTCCAGTATCTGCACGGCAAAGGCATCTGCCACCGCGACATTAAGGTCCGCTACAGACCCAGCCCTCTCTCCCTCCAATTTCCCCTCCTTTCCCTTTCGCCCGCCCTGCGGGACATTCTAAGCCCCTTCCCCCAGACATTACCTTATGAAAGGAGGAACGAATGTGAACATT
>NW_005803573.1:0-28372 GCF_000240725.1 Microchloropsis gaditana
TATAGAACATCTGACTGATAGGTTAAAAATGAAATTGTCAATTCATAGCCACCTCTCCCTCTCTCTCACCCTTCCCTCGTCGAGTCCCTTCGCCCTCTCGCTGTGTTTGATGGCCCGCTGACGCACTCCGTGACCACTCAGCTTCCTCCCTTCACTCCCCATTTCCCCTGTCTCCCCCAGGCCTTCGGTAGGGAGAACCGGAAAGTGCCGGCCCATATGCCCCACCTGATCGACAAGGAGCTCGTCACGGAGATGCAAGCACGGTGGAAGGAAGGTAGGGGAGGATGGGGGAGAGGGGGAGGGACCGGTGAGAGGGAAAAGAGAAGCAAAGATACGAAAAGGCACCTCTGGCACGCGTCAATTGGATGGAGAGTGTCGGGAAATCCTATGTAATGCAGATATTCCGCCCTTTGAAAGTTATTCGCAACTGATCCAGAACCTCTAACCCTCCCTCCCTGCCCCTCTCCCTCCATCCCGTTCTCCCTGCCCCTCTCCCTCCATCCCTCCCTCTCTCTCTGCGCTCAGAATGGGACCGAACCTCCCAGCACCGTTTTCGCGCGGCCGACGACATGCAGTACTCCTTTTCCTATTTCTACTACCTCATGAATTTGCAGAAAGCCCATCCTCTCGACCTCAAGGTAAAGTCTGCCCGCCCAACCCTCCCTCCCTCCCCCTTGGCCGTTGTCCCCCTTCTCGGAATCATCACCCATCCATTCCCCTCCCTCCCACTTTAAATCTCTCGTCCTTCCTCTCTCTCCTACCCTTCCGTCACCCCCACGTCGGACTCTTTTTCAGGCGTTGTGGTACTCGGATATCGACGTGGACGGCGATGGCTTCTTGGACGATAATGAGGTAAGTGAACCTCTCATCCTTCCCCTCTCCTGTCTCACGCCAGCCTTCCCTCCTTTTTCTCGCCCTCTATCCCCTTGCCTAAACCCTCTTTTTCCCTCCTTCTATCATTTTGCGGTCGATTTCTCATCTTTCTTATCATCTTCCTCCCTCTTCCCACTCCCCCTCCTTCCTCAGCTGGTCACCCTGGCTGCCCTCGGCATGGGCCGAGACCCTACCTATGGCTACCTGATGAAGATCAAGGACTGCATGCTCGGAGGAGGGAGAAGGGAGGGCCTGAGAGGTGGTGGGGACGGCAGGGAAGGGAGACGGCGGTTACAGAGGTCAGCGGCTGGGGAAGAGGAACGCCGGGAGGGAGAGAGGGAGGCAAAGCTTGAGGTAGCTGGATGGGGAAGTGCGCAATTAGAAGAAAGGGACGCGTTGGGAAGCAGAGGCAAAGACGAGATACGCGGAGGAAGAGGAGGAGGGGGCGGGGCTGAAGGAGGGGGAGGAAAAGAAGCGGAGGAAGAGGAGGGAGAAGGAATAGGAGCACCAGGCAGCGGGCCCCTGGAGGAGGAAGAGGGGGGAGAAGGAGACAAGGAAGGGAGGAAAGAGAGGGAAGGGACGGCGGAATCTGGAGATGATGGCGGAGACAGACCGGCAGAGGAGCAAGCCCTTCCCTCGGAGGAGACCAAGATCTCTTTGGAGCATTTCCTTGGTTGCCAGCAGGTGGGGTCTGTAAGGGTATTTTCCGTCAATCTGTGTCGTCTTCCTCCCCTCCTTTCGACCTCATCCTTGTCGTCGTCTCACCCGTCTGTCCTTCCTTCTGTGGGCATTTCCTCTCCTTCCAGTGGCCATTGCCCGTTTTCGTACTGGGTATTCCTGCTCCCTTTCCTTCCTCTCCCTTCTGAGCCCCAAACCACGAGAGTGGTCTTGCCCCCGCTTTCCCTCGCTTCTCACTCTTTTCTCTTCAACCAGATCTTGACAGACTTGGAGAAGAACGTCCGGCGCAAGGGCCCGTGGACGCCAGGACCCATCGAAGATGTGCGTCAAGACTGAGAGAGCCTTGTCGATATCGTCATCCATCCACGCCCTCACCACTTACCTTTTACCCCCCGCCCCTGCGGCTGTATGCCCCTGATTCCTCCTTAACACTGTCGGTTCGACTCCGTTTCTGTCCACCTCACGGCCCCTCCCTCGCCGTTTCTCCCTTCCTTCCACCCCAGGTGACATTTGAGATGATCGGTGACGACCTGACCCGGACTCAAGCGGAGGTCAGTCTCCTCGCAGCGCGAAGCTTCTTGCGCCCGCCCCGGATTCCCTCCTTTTCTTCTCCTGTGCTCGGCTTTCTCCTCTCCCTTTCCCACCTGCGCCGCGGCCCTTGGCCGTCCTGGTCACCCTTTTTCCCTCTTCTTACAGCCATCCATCCTGCCTTCACACCGCCCGCTTCCCCTCCTCTCTCCCTGATCCCCCTCTCTCTCCTTTCCGTCCCTCCTAGCTCAACGCCATCCGGGCCACACGGACCAAGTTTGTGTGTCTCAACGACGACTTGACACGCGACCAGGCCTCCTCGGACACCTTTTTGCTCCTTCAGCACTTCTTCCTCTCTCTCTTCCCGAACAGGAGCCAATTCGAGCTCCCATTGCACCTGGAGAACAGGTATTATGAGTAGCGAGCCGATCGCACCGGGGCTGGGGATGGGCTGGTCAGAGCTGTTTGTTAGCATCGCAATCGATCGATTTTTTGCCAGTTTTCCTCCCTCCCCCTCAATCTTTCCTTTTTGCTTCCCCGCCCTGCCAGATACCTCTACCTAGACGAGTATCAACGTGCGTATCGAAGGGTGTTTTTGGCACGGCTTATTTTCGGAGCGAGCAGCCTCGTCCTTCTCGCTTTGATCGTGCGCGACTGCCTGTGGGGTACCCCCTCCCTGCCTCCTTCTCCCACGCCCGCACCTGAAATACCCGAAGGAATGGAATCCCTCCAAGGCCCTCGTCACGATGTGGGCCCCACGAAAATGGAGGAGAGCCAAGGGGAGAAGGAGGAGAGGGAGCGGGAGCGAGAGAGGAAGGAGCGGTGGAACCGCTTGACCTCCACCTCCCCCTTGATGGCCGCGGCCGCCCTACTCAATCATACAGGGGGGAGGAAACGGGGCACTGTCGATGGAACAGGAAAGAGCGAGGGTGGCATGAAGGGGGAAGAGGCAAGAGAGCACAAAGAGGAGTGAGAGGGTCGTGTACTGGGTCTTGGAGGCGCTAACGAGGGATTGAAAATGATGTAGTACAGCGCTTCTCAATCGGGGGAAGCAAATGCATTTTAAATGTCTTCATAGAAGCAATATGTCACAATTATTTGTAAGTGCTTTAAGCAAGATTCGCACCCCGACGTGAGGGACCATCGATTTGGGGGGTCACCTCTCCTTCTTCCGAACTGCGTCATCTTGTGCCGGCCCCTCCAAGCCTTCCGCAGCGGTGAGGCCCATCATGCTCGCAAAGGGGCACTTACTCACGTCTCCTCCCTTAGGATGCCCACGTGGCAACCCCATGCCAAACGGCCTTTCATTTCGCCACATAATTACCACCAGCATCACGGGCACAAGCAAATATGGAGAGTAAATCCCGATCAACGTGATCTTCTTATCCAGCGACAGGTGTGGCGCTCGCGCGAAAGCATCCAGGATCGGAACTAGGGTGGTGGCGACATGGGAGCCGTATACAATGCATGGGAGGCGCAGCCAATTTTGTTGGGTCCAAAATCCATACGCAGCGACGAAGAAGAAGGGTAATTGCATCACTAGCTCACAGGCGACTACTGCTTGGAACCATGGAGGGGGGTTTGCCATGAGGAAGTCTCCGTAAGTCTCGGTATACCACCGTAGTAAGTTCGTGAAAGCTGGAGGATGATACATCGAGAAGATGCTTTGTGCATCGATAAACAGGGTGATGGGGATATGGGTGACGAAGTACCAGAAGAAGAGCCACCGGATAAAGGCAGGCATGCCCCCATAATTGTCCGCCATGCTAGAAGATGAGGGGGAAAGTCATATCATGTTGGTGTCAAGTCGCCCCTCCGCTTAGAGTAACTAATCTCGATGTTGATGACAAGATGACAGGAAAAGGATCAAACGCAAATTGAGTCTCAATACTTGGCTTCTAGGACGCAGATATTTCTCTATTGCAGGCCCATTAAAGGGTGCTGGTAAAAGAATGTGAAGTGTCTTATCTTGTGGTATTTAGCAACAATTATTGTCAGGAACAAAATACAAGCATATCATGTGAAAAGGACGATCACGTCAGTCACGTGGCATCGCAGGGACATGCGCTTCAGGTTTCGTAAAACATTGCTCTTCTGCTCCATGACATATGGTCAACAATAGAATGGGAATGGTGGAAACTACTTTAAAAGGAAAACGATGAATTTACTGGGACTTATCTTACAACCCAAAGAAGGGTCTCCGGATTTCATACGAATGTTGGAGGAGCAAAAAAGTCCATAGCCACTATCGGCGACAGCGAGACGAATTTCTTGCTTTTTTCGTTTGTCTCTACGGTCATTGAAAACACTCTGTAAGCTTGATTTTTCCTTGTGAACAATTGATTACCTTTTTAATAACATATAACAATAGATTATAGAACATCTGACTGATAGGTTAAAAATGAAATTGTCAATTCATAGCCACCTCTTTGGCAAACTGACCGTAGATCTCTATACTACCCCGAGTATTGAACTTATCTTCTTCTCATGGTAAAGTTTTGGTGCGCTTGAAAAGATCCGTCGGACAAAAGGTATTTTAATGCGCACTTCAGCAAAATGCACAGTGCAAGCAAGCGAAAATGTAAGAAAATATTAGTTTAAATCAATGAGGTAATGATACGGTCAATGTAGACAAAGAGACGAACAAACGCTCGTCCTGTCCGAACGCAATGATTCGCGAGAAAAAAAAGCACTGCGGATTCTCAAAAGCTGACCCACACGCACTCGGTCAATCGGTGTCTGGAACGGAAATTTTGGACGCTTATAAGAATTCTAAAGGCTTGGGACGCAGCTGCAACCTCGTTTCTTTCGTCACACCCTCTAAACAAATATTTTTATGTAAAGTTAACTCCGTAGGAACGTAAGTCGTAGTGGAAATGTATTACAAATGTGACAGACAAGTCGATGAAGGAAGCTTTCGGGATTCTTCCCCATCATGCAACCTTATCCAAAGCAATCCAGCCCCGACCAAGGTGCCTCTTTCATGAGTTTTTGCTTTTATTCCACTATTTCTGAAAGAATTTCCGAGCTTGATCACTTTCAAGGGGGAAAGCGATGCTTTTTGCGTGCCAATCCTATGCGCTCTCGCGTGCTATCGGGTCGCCTTGGAAGGAAACAACGGAATCATTATCAAGTACCTGGAAATTCTTGCCGACGTCGCAGCTCATTGTCTCTAAAATATCACAAGTACTGCTTGGTTGTCACTAAAACCCCCACGAAAAATCTACATCTGTCTGCGACTCGATTCGAGGGTATTACAGTATTCTGCCCGCTTTGCAGGAAGTGCATGGCAAGAAGAAGCGTCTTCCTTAGCAGGTGTCGGTCTATCGAATCACGCAGAAGACGATTAAGAACTCCTGCGTTTTTAAAGTTAAGTGCATCTTTACAGTCCATCATTTGGTGTTTGAAGAAAGGCTACTAATCAAGACAGAAAAACATTTTGTAAACTTCAACACTATTGAGGTCGAGCAATATTTTTCTTTCTTTACGCTATTTCTCTTCCCAGCATACAAGGTGCTCGATATGAGCTGATGGATTTCTCTTACACTGTATCCAAGTGCAGCTAGTCCAATATTTCTCTCTCATATCATGTGCCTCAATTTTCTGACTTCACGAGCAGTCCTCCATTCTTTGGTTGAAGAAAAACACTGATACGTATCAGTGACTTCTCGCACGAGATTCATTCTTAATTATCATGTCCATGGCTTTTGTGTGGCCTCTTCGTATGCTCACCCAATTCTTCCTTCTCCATGTCTCACATACTTCTCTTAATAATTAAATCTCTCTTAAATTTCCCTTGTGAAAAGCCCGCACAACAGTAATATGGCGTGTTTTAAATCATATGCCGGCATTTGTTCTCTTCTACAATCTTATACTTATACCTATGTGGACTTGGCTAGACATCTTTTCCTGTACATAATTTCCTGAAGGGCCAAAAAAAATGTGACAGACATGCAATCCGACCGTTTCGTGCCCTCAGCCACCCCCGTCAAACTTTCTCCTTCGATACGCATGACCAAAATAATCCCAGCGCACTTCTCCCTAATGACTTATTAAACATTCGCATATCTACATCCCTCAAAGGGTGAGATAGTTTAACGAGAAATGTGTCACAAGGAGTGCTTGAGAACGAAAAAAAATGGATACTACTGTGACCGAGGAGCGACAGAGGCTGCAGCTGAAACGCCTTGAATAAGGACTACTATCTCAATCCAAACAATACGAGACAAGACATATGCAACTAAAATGACTCATAATAGGATAGATTGACTCATCAGGCATATTTGTCGTTGTCTTCGTATCGCAAAAACCTCGATTTTGGGGACGTAAATATTTGACGACCCGCCTTGAAGATATGAGTCAAGACACTGGCTCATTACAAATTCAACCTTTGATTGACGAAACCTTAATTGTGATAATGTTTGCATTGGATTGATTGTGGTTGAGTGACAAAGCTTTCATATCTTTCGAACTTTTCGGATTTGAATTTGTTCGATTTGGCGATGGTCAAACCTTTCGATTTTGATTTGAAAGTAACGAACGACTAGTCATTTTGGGCCCTCAAGCACTGCTATTTAGCTATCGTGGTCGATATGAGCATTTGTACGAAGAACAAGGTCAATGGGCATCCTATCCAAGGTCTTCGAGGACTCATTCATCGTCAAATATGTAAGATCGGTGGCCACATGGATGCTTGATCTCCGTAAAGCCCTTCCGATTACCAGCGTGACATGCGTCGTGTACCTTTAAAGGACGTTAAAGTGATAATTTTGACATTCATTCAATCGATATCAGTTGCTGGATAGCTTTGGATCAATTTACTTGATGAGTTCGCTGGACATGTCAGAAGCTGAGGAATGCTTTGTTGCGGTGCGAGGAATCATGTCAGCTTGTACTCCTCAGTAAATCAAACTTAATCAAGTTTTTCAGGCATAGCGATACGGAAAAGAATGTGCGGCTGCCGTTTCCCAGAGTTCAAGAAAAAGTTGCCTCAGCTGAATAGCTTATAACGTACTACAGCACAGGCATATGACCCTGAAGGCGCTTTCCATGGTATGAATGGATGTATAGTTATGAAGGGCAAGCACAGGATGAGTCCGAATGGTCTAGGTAGGTCCTTAAGTAATATCCCTTTTATGTACACGCCTCAATTTGTGATGTTCTCTTTTTCGATTTCCCTCTCAAGCACTTGGCCTGGTCCTCCTCTTCTTCCAGCGATCGACATCCCTTCCAGCTGTGCACTGGTTTGCCCCCTTTTACTCCGGTGGCGGATACTGTAGTGAGGTACCTTGTGGGTTTCATCTTTTTCAACACACCTTGCGTGCTAAGGCCCTCTTTCACGTTTTCCAACCCCACAATCCTTGCCTCCGTTCCTCATCTCTCGGACGCGCGGGGTCAGGCCATCGGATTCCTCCAAGCACTGACTCTTCAAAACGTGACTCTGCACATCGAGCAGGTAGTTTGCAACCCAGCAACGCCCTCGAGTTGAGATGAAGCTTCGTATTCATTCCCTTTCTTTCCCCCATGCGGATGACCTTTTCACACAGCACGGTGACAGCGTCAACTATCCTTTCTTGGACGGCCTGCCGCTAGAAACACGACAGGTAATCCATCTTCCCTCTCAATACCCTACTATCCCACTCGCTCGCATCCTGGCGAAATCCTTCTCTCCCAGACGACCTCTCGCCGATGCTATCATACGCCGCGCTGGCCCGCCATCCTCTTCCCATTTGCCTCTTCTCCCCTTCCATCCCCAGCTCCTCCGGCACGCCGCAGACGCCCGACCCCCCCTGGAGGAGAGCATCGTCATATGTCATTCCGAGCCTGGAGCATGGCATCCTTCCCGATACCCAACCTCGCGCTGTCCTCCTCGGTAAAAAGACGGGAAAGGGAGGAAAAAGAGGTCAATTCCAAGGCTTCTTCGTGAGGGCGAACAGAACCTCCGAGGCATGGCTCCTATAAGTCCTTCTCAAATCGGAGCACGCGCTCTTTCCTCTCATACTTCGGCGTCCACACAATTCTTATCCCCATATGCTCCCTGACCCGCTCTCACCCTCTCCCTCCACAGCAAGGCCCTCTACCGCGTGGGCCGGACCATGTTCGAGACCGACCGCCTGCCGTCGGGGTGGGCGGAGAGGATGAGCCGCGACAAGATGGACGAGAGTAAGGCGAAGGGCCGGGGACTGGGGGAGGGGTACGGGCGACGAGGCAATGATATTGAGAAGCTAAAGTCGTGTTCACACACAGTATGGGTGCCGACGGCCTTCCAGAAGCGGGTTTTCGTGGAAGGAGGGGTGGAGGCCGAGCGGATCCAGGTACACTCCACGTATGCGACGGTGTCCTTCTGCCTAAGTCTTCTCGTGTCATCACCCCTCGTTGTCATCCTGAGTGCTGATTTCGGTACCGCTTTCTTTCGATTCTTGTGGCTTCTGGCTTCCATCCATTCCTCACTCCCTGCCTATAGGTGGTAGGCGAGCCCATCGACACTGACTTCTTCTCTCCCGAGAACCCTGCCCTTCTCTCCCTTCCACAATCCTCCGGCCTCCCTCCCTCCCTCCCTCCCTCCTCTTTTCTGTACCTGTCCATCTTCAAGTTCGAGGAGAGGAAAGGTTTTGACCTCCTATTGCGCGCGTATTTCGAAGCATTCGCACCGGAGGAGGAAGACGTAGCGCTCCTACTGCTCACCAACGCTTACCACAGGTAAAAGGGGGCCGCAGGGTAAAGAGAAGGAGGGAGCGAAGCGATGGAGGTGTTCGCTTTGGTTACGTGCCTATCCAAATGTTTTGGACATGCGTGTGTGGAGGGGGAGAGGGGAAGGAAGGCGAGTAGCATCAAAATCTCCTAGCGTTGTTTCGTTCAAATGGTTGAAGGCTTTTAATCCTCATCTTCTCACACAGACTCGTCTGAGAACTTCCTGGATCATTCTCCCTTCCTTTATTCCCTTCCTTTCCCTACTTGTACGCTCCATACCGGCCTCTGCTGCCTAGTTCGGATGACTTTGAGACCCCCGTGAAAGCGATTGCCAAGGAATACTTCCCCGAAAAGAAATACCCGGAGGAACTGCCTGCAGTCCACATTATGAGCGGAGCCACAGGTAGGCATCCAAGTGCTCAGGCTGTCTGTAACTCTTCCCCTCCCTCGTCCTCTCGGTCACTCCCTCCCTCCTTCCCTCTCACCCTTTCTACTAAATCCCTTTCCCCAGCCCTCCAGCTCCTCGCCCTTTATCAGGCCGCAGACGTCTTCGTCCTCCCTTCCCGAGGAGAAGGGTGGGGTCGGCCTCATGTAGAGGCAATGGCGATGGCCAAACCCGTCATTGCTACCAACTGGTCTGGTGCGTCCATCCTCTCCTTCTCCTCCTTCCATTCCTCCATGCCCCCCTATTTATCTTCCACGTTTTACTTTCATTATATCCTTACTCTCGACCTTTCTGTCTTTCCTTGTCTTTCTCCCGCTTGGCACGGTGAATAAGAATTCCCGGAAATACTCTCGACCTGTTCCTTTCCTGGTACCCACCTACATTCCCCCCCCCTTCCCGCAGGCCCCACCGAGTTCATGACACCCGCCAACAGCTACCCGTTGCACGTTGAGGGATTGGAAGAGGTTCGGAATGGGCCCTTCAAGGTAGGCATCCGTCCTCTTTCCCCCCCTTGCTCCCTTCCCCTTTCGCTTTCTACATCTCCACGTCTCGTTCCTGCCGCTTCCCCCTCTCTATCTGATGTCGGCCGCAGTTTCTTTCTTTCCCTTCAGTGATCTTATTCCCTCATGATTTTGCGTATTTTCGTCTCCCAGGGGCATCGATGGGCGAGTCCTTCTCTCTCCCATTTAATATCCCTCCTTCAGTATACCTTCAGCCATCAGGAGGAAGGAAGAGAGAAAGGAAAAGAAGCGAGGCGGGACATGCTGAGACGGTTTTCCCCCGAGGTGATGGGTGAGGAAGTCCGCCGCCATTTGGAAAGGATCGAAGAGCAAGTTCGAATGAGAGAGGGAGAACGGAGGAAGGAGAGCAAAGACGAGCTCTAAAGTCAAGGAAGAAGGGCTGATTGGAAAGGAGGAACGCGATGAAGCGCTCAAATTGATCAAGCCTGCCAACAGCCCTTTTTGTGGGGGATCGTATATCGATTACCCCGTGTGTAAAATCACAACAGTACAGCTTTTTGCGTCTGAAAAGCGACATATGCGAATTCTGATGTCTTTCTCGACTACCATACTTTTGTGCTTGAACTTGTGAGAAGGATTGTCGCATCCAGGGGGAAGAAAGGGTCATTGGAATGAAGAAACGTGCCTGACTCATCAACTATCATGTGTCCTATGCTTAGTTCCATCCATACTTTGCCGTAGATCGATGCAGATGATTCTTTATTTTCAAACTTTTGGGAAGGATTCCTTATCCTGTCTCGCCTGATAGCGTACGCGAGTTTCATTATCTACAGATTGTGTTTTGAGCCTTTTTTTCTCGTGGGGGAAAAGAGTCTCATACGTCGTGAAGAGGACGTCCATCGGGCATTCTAAAAATTTAAAAAGGCGGGAATTTACGCTTTATTTTCTGTCCAACTTTACCACCACTACGCCCTCCGAAGAGTCGACCGACACCTTAACTGTCCTTCTCCTATCCGCCTGCCCTCCCTCTCCTGACCCGTGAGGCTGTTCGTACCGGTGCAGCGCAGCGACAAGGGCGGGCATCAATCTGGATCGCCCTCCCTCGGAATGCGTTCCTCTCCCCGTGATGAAGCGAAAACTTCGGAGGGAGGGGGGAAGCGAGGGAGGATACATGGCCAGGAGGGAGTGGAGGAGGGAGAGAGCTTCTGAGACCCGGAGACCGTGGAGATCGACGCTCAACTTGGTGAGGTCAGGGAGGAGGCTGCAGGGAAGAAACAGCGAGAGGAAGAAGGGAGTTGAGCGAGCGAAGGGAGAAGGATGCGTTGTTGTTTGTCATGCGTCCCACCTGTCCTCCTCCTTCCCTTCCTTGTCATCACCGTCCTGCCTTACCTTGAGAGGACGCGTTGAGCCACAAGGCTTCCTGTGTTGTTTCTCAACCCCTTTTCCCCTCCCTCCACCACGCCAACCACCAAGGCCGGGCAAGTTTCCTGGAGAAGGGCGCAGGCAGCCCTGCGTCGAGGAGGAAAAGGGACGAAAAGGGAAAGAAAACATGACAGTGTGAAAGTGAGCACATACTGCAACCAGCGCCTGAAATCCTTGTGTCGATCGTGCCACCCTTTTCCCCGGTAGCACCCCCTCCCTCTCCCCGCTCCCAACGTCTTCCTTGCCTAGCGTGATAGTGTTGCATGCGCTGTCGGTGCGCGTACCCAGACGCGGAGGCCACTCCTGTTTGCGAACACGTGCCACAGTGATAAGGCGAGATTCAGCAGGCGAGTGACCGGGGGTATCGGAAGCCGAAGGATGAGAAGGAAGGAAGTCGTGAGAGGACTTCTGGGAGCCATCGGCATAACTGATCGAAGATAATATACACGTCTTTCGTGCAAGGGGACCACCGTATTGCGCAAAAAGCAGACCTCCAGTTGGACGCTCCCGACGTTCAATGAATGACGTAAACCTCTCACAACCTGCACGACCTCATGTACCCAGAAATATCGACGCCTGGTCTCTCTCTTGCGGACACGTACGCTCATAAAAATCAAGAAAAATCCTACCTGCAGCGGAAGAGTGGCGGTGGTAGGCCGTTGCTGCCAGTCGAAATGCGCCCATCATCTCCATCTTCTCCCTTCTCGCCGCCTCTCGATGAAGCATCGCCACCTCCTTCCCCCCCGCCCTCCCACCCTCCCCTCCCGTCGGGATTAGGGGATAAGGCTGGTGATGTCGACCCGTAGGCTGGGGGGGGATGAAGAGGAGGAAGAGAGCGCGGGTAGGGAGATGGTTTTCAGCAAGGATGTCTGTGTGGTGGAGGGCCAGAGAGCACTACTCAGTCCCTCGTCCCCTGTTGCCTTCCTCTTTTTCCTTGCGCCCTCCCTCGATTCCTCCCTTATTTCTCTTTCATTCTTGTACCTTCGTGCAGTCACTGACTTGTCCACACGACCTAGCCTTCCCTACCTCTTTCCCTCCCTCCTCCCCTCCCTCCCTCCCTCCCTCCTTGCCTCCTGTCTCTTTGCCTCCCACTTTCGACGGCACTGCTGCGCCCTCTCTGGGTCCAGTTCCAGAAGGGAGGCCTCTGTCATGCTCATGTCGCCGTCGTGGACCTGAGGGGAAGGGAAAAAGGGACGATGGACAGAAGAAAATGTGCAAGCTTCAGTTGAGAGGTCGGATTACTTTGCGGCCCGGGGAGAATCAATCCTTTAGGGTCAGGGTTAGGGTTAGGGTTAGGGTTAGGGTTAGGGTTAGGGTTAGGGTTAGGGTTAGGGTTAGGGTTTCGGGGGAGGATTAGGGGTCGAATGACTGGGCGGGCCAGGAAGAATCGATGTGTCCGGGACGACCACCACCCTAGGAGGTCGTTCGTTCCCCCCTCCCTCGCTTCCCCCTTTCCTTCTCACCTCCAACAGCAGTGAGCGCACCAGCTCCTTCTGGAAACCCCCTCTTCCCCCGTAGACGTCTTCCAACCACGCCATTCCGCGGGCACGCGTGCGTTGAGCCTGCACACCTCCCTTCCTCCCTCCCTCCATCCCGCCCTCCCTCTCTCTCTCTCCCTCCCCCACCCTATTAGTCCGTCCCGTCCGACGCTCCATTGGCAAGGAGGGCGATAGGGAATGTCTCGGGGACGGAGGAAGGGAAGGGAAGGAGGAGGCAACAAGGGCGGGCGGCCGCGCGAGGGGAGGAAGAAGCGGGGAAGACGAGGAAGGAGGCGCCCAGGGAGAGGTCGAGGTGGAGGAAAGGAGGGGAAGAGGGCCGGATGGAGGGAGGGCGGGAGGAAGGAGGGTGCCCTCGCCCGACTGACGGTGCCGCCTGTTTTGGGTTCCGCGGCTGGGAACTGCATGGGCCAGGTGTAGAGAGAGGGGGAGGGAGGGGGGAAGGGGGAGGGAGAGGAAGAGGGGGAGGGAGAGGAAGAGGGGGAGGGAGGGGGAGAGGGGGAGGGAGGGGAAGGGAGCGGGGACGTGAGGCAGTCCAAGGCCCGCGCGCGTGGATGTGATTTCTAAATAGGGCCCCATCCCTTATTCTCTCTCTGTTTATTCTACTCCTCTCTCCCTCCCTCCTTCCCTCCCTTCGTCGTAAATCTACCTTCCCAGGAAGAGAAGTGGGCAGAGGGAGAGGGAGGAGAGCCTCCCACCAGGTCATAGGCAGCCGCATCCATGTCGCCTTGGGAGAGAGGGTGGAAGGGAGGGTAGACAGGAGGGTGGGAGGAGGGTGGGAGGGAGGACGGTCGGTGAGGCGCTCAGGGTGGGTGAGGAGGGGCGAGGGAGGCAACGACACGTCGAGGGGAGGGACAGGGGGAAAGTCAGGAGAAAGAAATGATATAGGAAAAGAAATGGAAGGAAGAGAAGGGGGAAAAGATTAGGAAAGAAGCAAATACAAAGGTAAGGAAGCAGGGGAGGAACGAGAGGAGGGAGGGAGGGAGGGAGGGACCAGAGAAGGCAGGGAGGGAGGGAGGGACGGACGAAGCGCTCCAGTACCTGCGTGCTGGACAAGGGTCTCTCGAAGAAGGTCCCGGGGTAAGGAGGGAAACAACACAGCCATCGAATCCAGCGCGTCCTCCACGTTCCTCTTCCCTGCCCCCCCGCCTGCCGCGTCGAACGCGTCGCTTGGATTTGCCTCCACCCGCTCTTCGTCCCCGTGGGGGACGCGACCGAAGGAAGGGGAAAATTCTTCCTCCACCCCCACGCTTTTCTCTCCTACCGCCTCCTCCTCTTCGTCTCCTGTGTCCTCATCCAAGAGTAGCATCCTCTCTACTTCCTGTTGGTGTGGTCAAGTCTTGGTGAAAATGTTTGACAATGAATGTCTTTGCCGGCATGCGGCTTTCCCCATCTCCCTCTCCACATGCATGCATCCTTTTCCTACTCCTCTTTTTCTCCTCCACCTTTTTTGCCGTAACACTTTCCTTTCTCACCTCTTTTCTGCACAGACCTCCTCCTTTACATCAGACACCCTCTCCCCCTTCCTTCTCCTCCCCGCTCTCCTCCCCCCTCTTACCTGCACAGCCCCCTCCAGCCCCTCCGCCTCTCCATAGACCCTATGCAGCGCCTGCAAGGGTAAGATGCCCTTAAACATCCCACAGACCTTCTCCCAAACCTCTGGGCTCGTGAAGGCTTGCGCCTTGCCCTCGGTCTTTCCCTCATTCGCCAGATCGCTGAGCAGGCCGGCCGGCCCATCGCCGTCCTCCCCTTCTTCGAGGATACCATGCTGAGCCTCTCCCTCTCTAATCCCATAAGGATAGTCTTCTTCCCTTTCCACCTGCTCCGCCCCTGCCTTTTCTTGCTCCCCTTCGGTTTCCTTCTCCTTCCTCCCTCTCGATTTCTTGTCCGCCCTCTCTAAATTCGAGACTTCGTCGTCTGTTCCGATCTCACGTTCCTTTATTTCAGTCGTTTCTGCGACAACGTTACCGTTACTGTTATGGAGGATGACTTCCTTGTCCGTAGCCACCAAAAGTAGCGCATCCAATGCCCTGTGTGATGACGGAGACAATGGACGCATCAATCCCCTCGAACATTACTGCCATTTTTAATTCGGCCTTATCCCTCTTTTCCTGTCCAACCGATATTGCGCTCCAGAGTATTTTATATGTTACTTTTATCCTATTATGCATAACAACAATTTCAATCTCACATCCTATTCGGGGGGCCGATAGAGTGACCTGCCTACCTCCCTACCTGGAAACCTCCCCCCCTTCCCTGTTCAACACAGCCTTCACGGTGCCCAAAGGAATCTGTCCTCCAAAGATGTCGAACAAGGTGTCAACTGCATCGTCATGCACAGGGTGCTGCTGCTGCTGGTAGGTTCTTTTTTTTTTTTTTCCCTATCTCTGTAGGTGAGATCATGTAGGACAGAGGCAAAAGGGGGGAAGGGGAGTGTGGAGACAGGTGAAGATTTTGATCCAATACCATTTTAAAAAGGCGTACTCTGATGAGCGGTAAAACAATAGAAAGCACATGTACATAAGTGTGAATATTGTGCAAAATTGTGTATTTTTCTTTGCGTCTGGAGAGGGTCGAGCGGACTGAGTGCGCTGGCGTATGCGTATCGCTCAGCTCGCCATTAATTCATGTCGTAATTTATTTTGCCAGCTGGAGCAACACCTTCCATGCCTCGTGTATGCAGCTATATCTCTGCGAAAAGGGATATGGCAGATATCCCTGTGGCTGAGTACACAAACACGTCATTTATGTTTTTAACACTGCTTTACGAACCCTTCAAGATTCCAAACTTCATCAACGCAACCACCTCCCGCTCCTCACGCTCTAATAATTATTTCTACAAATAATTGAACGATCAATGATGCTCCAAAAGGCCCCTTGATCGGTTTGCGCTGAAGGAACAGAAATGTGTCGTCATTTGTAACAAGAATGCTCGACGTAAGTGTTCGGACGGATGCCCGGACAGGAGGACTTGTATTGTCAACTCCCTCACTACCTCAGCTATATTCCACCCTTTTCCTTCACGGTCACAGAAAGCTCAACCTTCCCTAACGGAGAATCGCCCCGCAGCCGTGGCATTTTAAAAGTGTGGTGACATTGCTATTGTTGCATATATTTACCTGATTCATAGTTATGATGTCGTACATTGGCAGCCGGGCGCAGACAAGCAGAAGGCTTTTAGGATGCCAAGTTTGGAAAAATTGCCCAGAAAGTGTATTAACGCAACGGCAACAGCAGCATATGCATCTAGCACGGGTTTTCTCAGCCTTTGCGCGGAGAAACAAGCTGCACGTCTGCTCCCCGAGGTCCACCCTGTCGTACCTCCGGGCTCCGCCCCCTCGACTGCCACGTCCTCCCTCTCGACCGCCCTCCGCGCCCCTCTCTCACTCTTCGGCCTCATCGACTCCGGTAGGGAAGCCAGTCGCTCTGCTATGCATTTGATGCCTGAATTCCCACCATTTGCCTCCCCTCATCACCCCCACAGCCTCTCCCTCTTGAGACGCTGCTATCCACGCTACCCCGACCTCCATCATCGTTTCTGCCAGAAATTCAGGAGCACCTCCGGCAATCGACGCGGGGTGGCAGACGCAGAAAGCTGGTGGTTGTCGATGGTAAGCGAATCTGCACCCCGACTGTCGCGAGGAAGAAGGGCCTGTCGACGCTGATTGAGTAGCAAGAACAGGGGCTACACGCGACCCCCATGCCTCATGAACAAAATGTGACATAACGGTCCCATCCCAATCGCGCGTCTTCTCCTTCCTTCTTCACAGATGATCCCACCGGCACGCAGAGCGTGCAAGGCTTTCCTGTGCTGTCGGAATGGACCGCGGAGGCTCTCGCTCGGGAGATCGAGGATGATAGCACCCCAGGATTCTTTCTCCTTTCGAACATCCGGTGTGCAAGGCCGTGCTGGAGGGGAAGATGGGCTGTAGGGAGGGGAAGGATGGAAGTGATACGCTTTCCTTCAGGAAAATATCTCAATGGTCTCACATCTCGTCCTTTGGGCTCTTTCCCTGTAGGGCTTTGTCAGCAAGAGACGCCGAGCACGTCTTGCGGGAGATTCGGACGGGCCTCGACGCCGCGCTCAAGGTACCCATCCTCTTGCCCGTTTCGTGTACTAGTCTTGGTTCAGATTCCTCAAAGACTCCCTTTTACCTACTCCTGCTCCCTGTTCGACCCTCTCCTGTGCTTTTTCCTCCTCTTTGGCAACTCGCACGCTCGCTCCTGCTTCTTTTCCTGGTTGTCTGCTCTTCGACTTCTTGTGTTTACGATTCCTGCTCTTCTGAGATCCTCTTCTTGTGCTGCACTGTTTTTGCTCCTTCTACCGCATCTATCTTTGGCTGTTCATCCGTACTTCACGAGTGCCAGCTGACTCGCCCATGCTACGTATGTCTCGGAGGAATTTGACCACTCTCTGACTCGATCATCCACATGCAGCGGCTGAATCGCTCTGAAGACTCGGTAACAATCATTTCTCGCTCGGACTCGACCTTGCGTGGTACGTGGCGTTCTCCCTCTTCTCACTTCTGACTGTCCAAGAGAGAACATGGTTGCCATCCATCCATGACTTCTTTCCCTCTCACCCCTTTTCCCCTTTCCTTGTCCGATCGCCCTTCCCCTTCCCTCCGGGCCCGAACAGGACATTTTCCTTTGGACGTCGAGGTCCTTTGTCCGCATCCTCCCCTCGATAAAGAAGGGACTGGATCGCAAGGAAGGATGCTTTGCGGAGGAACCAGTGTCTTGACGCTGGTGGCACCCTTTTTCCAGGCAGGGGGTCGGATGACGGTATGCCACGCTTTCCATCCTCAGGTCTTTGTCCCGTATTTGCTGTCGCCGTCCTCCACGAGCCGATGAATTTTGTACCCTGAAGCCATGCCCTCTTCTCCCTGTCCTTCCTCTTTTCTGAGTAGATCAACGACGTGCATTACATGACCACCTCCCCTGCCTCCGTCCTTCCCGTGCACCTGACGCCGTTTGCGCAGGACAAGGCCTTTGGGTTCTCCACCTCGAACCTGAAGGATTGGGTAGGTCCAATCAGACAGCTCTCTCACTTCTATCTCTACCTCCCTTCCTCCCTCCCTCCCCCCCTCCCTCCCACGTATTCCCCTACCTATCTGCCTCTTTCTTGTTATTACGTCCAAATTTGGGCGTGACATGAAATGCACTTTGATTTTTAAGAATCGCAACCACAAAAGGACATTTGAAGGGAAAAGTGAAGGACATTGAGTAAGAGTAAAGGACCATGAAAAAGAGGACAACATGCTGTTATAATCTTATGACTCCTCGTAGGTCGCACAGAAGCTTGGAGGAGGCGTGAAGGCCGAAGACGTGGCTAGTATCACCCTAGACGACATCCGGTGCGTGTCAGTCTCTTAAGTTTTTTAAGTCAATCGTCGCGAAACTCACTCTCTCCTCCACCGGCTCTATTCTCTCTTTTCAAAATCTAGCCGCGGTGGTCCCACCGGCGTCCGCGATAAGCTTCTTAGCCTTGCCAGAAGCAACACCACCAGTCTGGGCACGTATGTGGTGGTCAATGCCGTGACGAGGGAGGACTTAGAATGCGTAGTACTGGGTAGCCTCCAGGCAGAAGACGCAGGACTGGAGGGGTCGACGGAGGGCGAGCCCGGGATCCGGATGGTGTGAGTGAACGAATGGGAGGGATGGATACGACATTCCTGCTGCATTTCGGCGTCAGCTGTTTACAATATCCTTAGTAATCTGCATACTGATTAACTTTGTGGGAAAATGTGATCTGGTTTATCATTGATTCCCGACATCTCCTTGCCTTTCGAAGACTGAACCATCATCCTGACCATGTCTTCTTTTTGGGGTCCCTCCTCCCTCTGTTCTCCCAAGCTATCGCACAGCTGCAGACTGGGTCGCCGTTCGCGCCGGACTTTCTCCTCTGCCTCCCCTGCCAGCCTCCGCTCTCCGCCCTCCTCCCGATCTTCCTTCCCATGTCCCCTCCGCCGAGGGAGGCCTGATAGTGGTAGGCTCTTATGTACCCAAATCGTCGGAGCAACTCTCTTTCCTCCTGGAAAACGGAGGAAAGGAGCAATTCCAGGTAAGAATATGTCAGTAGGGTAAGAGGGGGGGGGGACAACGCTGAATATCGGCATGCTGGGCACGTAAGGCGTCGTTGATGTATCCTTTGAGAGGTCCACTGGACGACCTGGAATCATCCAGGCTTTTTGATGTCGGATTGGCCCGCATGGGAAGGGTGTCCAAGGCATGACATACTGTATAATTGTATTGCTTTGCGGAAGAATCTGAACCTCGACGCTTTTTATTCTGCTCTTCCATTCAGGGCATCGAAATTTGTGTGGACACGCTCTTCCAGGATGAAACAGCGCGCCTAGGGGAGATGGAGAGAGTCACTGCTGCTATTGAAGAAGGGATCAATGCGGGAAAGCATGTCGTTATTTTCACGAGCCGTCAGGTGGGTTATGATCTCATCCTTCTTTTTTAAAATATCATTATTATTAGGCTTAGCGCTAGGTTCCTTTCTCATTATACCTTTCTTTCAATTTATTAAAAATCAGCTTCGTCAAGAAGACGGTGCAGGTGGTCTCATCTCAGGGATGAAGGTGTCTGACTCTGTCGTCGAGATTGTTAAAAACTTGCGCACAAGGTGAGAGACGCGGAGGAAATGGGAGCAGATGGAATATGACTGTAGGGTCATGCGCGTATGGAGACATGAAAACCTAAGGAGAAGCAAAAGGAACTTGCAGTACAAGGGAAACAAGGAAGTCCGTTTGTCTATCTCTCGATAGCAATGCTAGCGCCTAGGATGCACTAATTCCCTATGTCCTGCTCCTGCGCTCAGTGTATGTAAGAGAGACTTTACACCATCATTTGTCGTTGATCAGGAACTCGCTATGGCGGGCAAGGGCGTCAGAGGGATGTCATGCCTATCGATAATAAATGCCAAGTGTTACATTATTCCTAGACCCCCATTGTCATTCTGTACGTCTTCTCACATTGTCTGATGATCTGTCTGTGCATCAGACCCCTTTTTCTCATTGCCAAAGGAGGGATTACATCAAATGACGTGGCGGTCAAGGGCCTGGGTCTCAAGAGGGCCATGGTGCTTGGACCAATTCTACCCGGTGTTCCTGTGTGGGAATGCGGAGAAGAGAGCAAGTTTCCGGGTATGAAGGTACGAAGTGACGCACAGAAACTGATTCGTGCGCGTGCCTATGTGTCTTTGCTTACCGAGTGACGATCAAATGCTTTTCGTTCACTTATACGTCTCTTCTCTTTTCTATTTCCAAGTACGTCGTCTTTCCTGGCAACGTGGGCTCTTCGCAAGCGCTGTTTGAGGCAGCTCAAAAACTATGCTTCCCTCCCTCCACTTCTACGCCTCCATCATCCGACTCCAAGACCTCTTTAGCTTCGTGTGTCACTCCCACACGTCCCGTTTTCGCCTCGTCCTCCCGCACTCTCGATCTCCTGGAGGCTGCGCGTGCGAAAGGAGAGGCCGTCGGGGCTTTCAATGTTTATAACCTTGAAGGAGTCAGAGCCGTTGTTCGTGCCGCGGCGGCAACGAACAGCTCAGCGATTTTGCAAGTCCATCCATCATCACTCGAATTCGGTGGACAGCCTCTCCTGGAGCTCTGTCGCGCCGGGCGGTTCTTTGTGGAAGAAATGGGAACAATGAGAGGTTCCAAGGAGAAGGATACGATCGCAGTGCACCTCGACCATGCGAATGAGGCAGCCGTCATAGAGCAAGTTCTGGTGAGTGGCATTAAATGACACATGTTAATCATGCGTACAAGCTTACACCGACTCTTCTGGCTATAAATCCACAAGAATCGAATCGACTCCCGTGAAGTTTAATATGCCAGAGTAATTTCTCTTTCAGTCACCCATATTTTGCGTCAACACTCCACCGTTACGATGCAGGCAACTCAGCTGGTTGACTCTGTTATGTGCGATGGGTCGGCGAAACCTTATGAGGAAAATGTTTCATGGACCGCACAGATGACACGACTAGCACACAGTAAGGGCATTCCTGTAGAGGCAGAGCTGGGTCGCTTGGCCGGGGAGGAAGACGGACTGAGCGTCCAGGAAAAAGAAGCAAAAATGACTGATCCTCTCCAGGTCCGAGATTTTGTGGAACAGACAGACATAGATATGGTGGCGGTGACAATCGGAAACGTTCATGGTCGATATGCGACGAATCCGCCGGTACTCGACTTGGCCCGGCTGGCAGATATACGGGCGGCTACGGATCGATTGCTTGTCTTACATGGAGCGTCCGGGCTTCCTCCAAAAGTGGTGCATGCAACCATCGCCATTGGTGCGATCTGCAAGTTTAACGTGAACACCGAGGTCAGGGAGGCAGCTATGCAGGTGATTCGCGAGGGTAAAGCCAAGGACGTGTTACCATTAATGCAAACGACTGGCGAAGCTATGCAACGCGTGATTGAGAACAAAATGAGACTGTTCAAAGCGTCGCCGTCAATATAGTAACAGAATAGAATAAAATGTGTTCCAGTATAGCTTCGTGCTCCATCAGGTAGGCTTCTTTCTTCTTTAGTTGATATATTTAGCTGACTTGAAGCTGAGACAATGCCTGATCCGGTCGAATCCCTTTAAACGTTGAACAGACATTCTATAATAGTCATATAGAACTGTATCATGTATTTCCACATTTGGGTTGCATTCTTCTATCCTGTAACCTTAACTTATAGGGGCATGGCCTCTATGAGCTTTCACTTTTGCATTTTTCATAGAGAGTAAAACCGCGTTCTACTGTCCCTCCTTTTTACAGGCTTGCGATAAAAAGTATTACAAATAGTTCTAAGATACAGCCGCGTTGCACAGCTAGATTTTATAACACATCCCGGGGACAAGAAGGAACAATGATTTTTAGCCTCGTTCCGAATTTCATTGCCTTCCATCAATCCTTATATCAATAATACGACAAAGCTCCATTACTGGAGCAGGAGCCACGAGAAATTTACTGTTTGACCCGCAATGGGACCATTAATGTTGTTTTGATAATAAGTTGATGCCACGGAAGCTTGCAATGACTAGAAACGCTAACTCGGCTCATTTTTAACATATTAATTTTAGAAGTGAACCGAAATTCTGCTTAAACTGATCATGAACACGGATTTGTAATTCGGAAATTGGAATGATTCGCGGCGTCGTTTCGCTTATCGGTGAGGAACCGTCATATCGACATTGAAAAATCAATCTTCATGCTCCCGAAATCAGTATCACCTTATTCATCATCAAAAATGTCAGAGAGTCTCTGAATGTGACTATACGTTCTGTGTGGCTCGCAGTCCTCGCTGTGCTGCAAATTCTCGGTCAGGATCAGAGCACGACCCCGAAACCGTTGCCATCTATAAAATAAGCGGGCCTCACACGGTACGCCCGTTAATGCAAACGGTTTTACCTACTGTGCAGGTTTTTAGAGATCTGCCTGCTCTAAATCGCATGAAGGATAACACAACAACAATTAATAGCTCATCACAGTAAGAAAGAAACTTATTTACACTTGTGTGAAGAAGAACAGTTACCACGGCCTGCGCTGACTATATGGATTGAAAGGTGGCTGCCCAGTGCCAGCCACTACCATACGTGTATACTCGAATGTCACGACATTGTGTTGTGTGCTAAGACTTCTTTCATTGCAATTTCCTATATCCTTGCGCGACAACAAATGTATAGTGTGATACCTCCAGAAAGCTCATCAGACTTCCGTTGCTACATCTTCTGTTTCTCTCCTCCTCGTGCTACAGCGGTCGATCTCTTATCGCAAAGTCCTTGATTGATGCAGTACTCTTCTGTTACCCTTGTCATCATACAGCTTGTCCTCGGTATCCTCGTCTTATGCCTTTCTCAGCTGAGCACCGCTAGTATCCAACTTACGGCTTCCCAGCAATGTCCGCGCCTAGCGATACGTGCTAAGGCGCATCCCAACACCAAACACGGAGTCTTAGCTGGGAAGGGTAAAGCTCAGATATCCGTAATACTTCGCACTAAAGATCCTATCAGTGACTTAAATTTTAAAATGACCTTGCCAAGCGGGATGTCTGTGAGACGGACAGCGACCCGTCCGTCAATCAAACCTCACATGCCGCCTGAGGTTGTTGGAAACATCGACGGAACCACAGCCCTTTACTGGCTGGACATTGATTTTTCTAGGCGGTCAAAACGCCGCTTTCGAGTCAAGGTTAACATTGATTTGTGCGCTCCTGAGCATCTCGTGGTAGATGCTTTTGCTTACCTGAACAACGCAACTTCCACCTGGTGTGTGACCCCTTTAGCGAGTCCCGCACTCCTGCGCGCGCGATATCCAAAGGAAAAGCCAGCAACTTGCGCTCCAACATTGGCTCCTTCTGTCAATCCTACACAATCTTTCGTTGTCTTTGCCCCGGGACAGCGCTTTTCACAAGGTGGTCAGCTAGCGCCATTTGATAATCGTCGTCTGTCGCTGCATCCTGAAATGAACCTAGCCATAAACCAGGACGTTCTTTCCTTCGGAGACACGTATCATCGTCAATTGCAACCTATTGAGACGAAGGATGACTGTTATGAGTATTGCTCCCTTGTAGGAGGAAAAATTGCGCCGTTCTTCTTCAGCTGGAATAATGCCACAAGCCAGTGTTTCTGCTGTGCAACTGTGTGCACTCCCTTCATATACGATCCTGCATTCGATGTACAAAAGGTGCTCGTTTCTGCTACCAGCGCTCCAACATTTACTCCTGCCCCATCTCCCTCGGATCAAAATCGCCGCCTTTACAATATAACCGCTGTCAGGACAATTTTGGACTATGCTGAAGCATCGTATTCATGCAAAACTAGCGCCTGTGAGGCTTGGAATTGCAGGTACTTCTAGGCTTAAAATGTCTAGCATGAAATAATTCATAAGTCAAGTCAAGGCGTGATACGTCATGGGCACCCCCATATATGCTCATTATACCTCTATTTTTTGTCTGCACGCAGTACTTGCTCCCGACACCCGGACACGGAAGTGAGGCGCATTTCTGCTCCTGACGGGGATGGCTTTGTGGGTTACAACTCAGTCGAAGGTAAGGTGGTCAGCACAGGAAAGATATTTAAGGTGTGAGCTTATTGGGTCGCTCATTGCATGCACGACAATTTCTTACCTTATTTGGGGTCGGCGGGAAAATTTAGGAGCCCTTGTGGTGGCGTTTGCTGGCACGTCCATGGATGACATAGTAGAATGGATGGCCAACTTAGACTTTAAGAAAGAAGATTTTCCTCATGACGGATGTGAGGTAAGGATAAAAGCAGGACTGCAGGAAAGGAGTATGAGGAAATCGAAGATCTGCGATCACAAGATAAATTACTCCGTCAAAGAGATGTTTGCGCGATGGAAACGGACCACGCTGAATCTCAGGAAGGTACTTTCACCTTACATAGCTGCTTGTTGCCTCCCCAATTCTCTACTTTGATCATAGGGTTGTCAGGTTCACACGGGATTCTACACCGCATACTTGGAACTTCGAAGCCAGGTCCGGGAATTTGTGCAATACTTTTTACAGCAACATCCAGACGCACCGATCTGGGTTACAGGTAGGGAAACAAGGCAAGAGTACTTGACTGGCCGAGAAGCATAATAGAGATGAGGAGGAGCCTTCCGGAGACAGAAAAACGGGGATACTGGATCCGAGGTTTCATTCGAGAATCTACCCCATTCCTCATTATCTGATCGCATTCTGCCGATAGGTCATTCCCTCGGAGCAGCCATTGCAGTCCATTGCATGGTCGATCTTATGTCTCTCTCGTACAATGTTCGGCGGGTCGTCAACTTCGGGCAGCCTCGCGTCGGAAACAAACAGGTAAGGATTGAACGATGAACAAGGGAGGACAGCCGGAAATGCGACGTGGTGGAACAGATTGACTTTGTGCTCGCCATCCCCGTCGACGCTTTGACCAGACATCCATGGAATCTTTTCTCACGTTCTCTCACCCCTCAAAGTTCGCTACCTTCGTCGCGTCGCTCGCCGAGTCTCTTGATTTTCCTCTCTACCGGCTCGTGCATCATCGTGATCCGGTGCCTCATCTGCCCCCAAGAGGTACGTTTTGAGGCTTGGTGTGTAAGAGGGGCTGAGACGTACTGAAGGAGAGGGAATGAGTTGTAGCCTTAGTGTAGGCGTGTGCGTGCACCTGGAAAACTAGGAAGCAGAATACGAATCCAGGTGCACTCTCTTTATCTCTTCGCTACCTCACTCCATGTCCCTCTCCGGCCTTCTTCCGCCATCGTCTCAGCTTTTGGTTTTCACCACCAACCCTTCGAGGTCTTCTACAACGAAGACCAAACTTCTTACATCGTTTGCAATGACTCTGGTGAGGACCTTCAGTGCTCGGATCAATTTTTGGTCGACTTGGATGTTGCAGATCATCTGAACTACCTAGGTGCGTCAATTACTGTGCTTTTCATTTGTAGTACTCTCTCGCTTCTGTTACTTTCCCGGTCTTCTTAAAATTAAATTGTGTTTTGCGGAGCTGTTGTTGGAGTTAACTATTTATCTTAAGCCTTCGATTTTTTGTAACTTTCGTCCCCCCAATTTCTTCTTCATCTAGGGGTACCTATGGGATGAGTGAGTACGGAAAACCGTTGTGCTCACCAGATTTTTCGCTTACCGGAACTGACGAAGGGGCACTCTTCAAGCATGCCATCGAGCATGGAAAGTCATTACGGAGAAAGATTGGAACGTGCAATGAATACGATGGGAAGATATTAGAGGTCTCATGGCTTTATCGCACAAAAATTATTGAACATTTAAGATGGTAGGTGCAAAGATATGAGCTGAAGAAAAAGCAGCCCGAATTTTTGAGTATATCTTTGCACCATGCTTTGATGGAATCTGTCTCAAAGAAAGAAAAAACCTTTCAAGTGATGCTAATTTGAGCCCAGTAAGATCACCTTCAGTGAAGGAAATTGATATGCTGGGCTCAGAGTTTTGTGGTTGTTATTTCTAGTCTTCCCTTGTTTCAATAATTTATTTATCCAATTTTGTGGAAACCTGGTTGAACGTAGACTTGACAAACGTTGATACAAGGAGAACAACTCATTCCGATGGACATCCCCCTCTATGGTGACTCCCTTGGAGCAAACCTCGGACTTACCAGCATTCGACCAAAAAATCGAGGCATTTGTAACTCTCCTTCACAGGTTAAACTTGAAAGATATATTACGTACTTCCAAGGCACGGCCATATTGCACAGCCGAATTCCATCACAGGTCCTGGGAAAGTATTACTTTCAACGTTAATCTTGGCTTCATTCCCCTTGTCAATCGTTACACCCGATAATACGATGAAGATTCATAATTGGAGCAGGAATCACGAGAGGTTAACTTATTTTTGAGGGCTACCCAGCAAATAATGTGAGAGGCGCAATTTCTGTACACGCTGATCTGGCACGCTATCCAAAAGACTATGCAAACGAGTCTGGCCTGCAGAGGTCAAAAACCGCCTTCCTGTTACATTTGATGACATCTGCATCCTATTACCCTGCTGAGAATGTCTATCAAATACAGCCCTCCACTTTTTGCTACTCATCCACCTCAATTCTTTAAGCTTGTTTACTGCAATATCTGTGGCAAAGGACAGGAGATATCCCACCACCTCTTCGCGCCGAGCAGGATCCACCAAGTCCTCCATTTTCAGCACTGCATGGTCTCCCTTGGAGATGTGATGCAAACTCATTTCTTTTCTACTCTCCTGCATTTGCTGTTTATCTTCAATTACCTCTAGCCACGTGCAAATCGAGTCCAGCCAAGCCAAAGCCAAATCACGGGCAACAGCCCAACGTCCCATAGATCCGAACGCATTAACCTCCAGTATGCCACTTTCCACCCATTTCTGGAGCTTTGAGCTTCTATAAGGAGTAATCAAACCAAGCGTCCATCGTGGACGAAGCAACAAGCAAGCTTGGATAGAAGGGGAAGAGGCCGTGTAGAAGACACTTGCCAGCGATTCCACAACGGGAGCGACATCACGATACAGAAATAAATGCCTCGAGGTTATATAGGAAGACGATGGAAACTCTGCCAGGGCTAGATCTAGAAGGTAGTGCCCTGAACCTTTCAAATTGAGTGACAAAACATGTGGGATGGAATGCGGCCGGTAAGGAGAAAGAGGTTTCATGGAGGACGGTTGACAATTGCCTGCCCGGCACAGCAAGTGGGCGTCTGTGAAAAGGCAGATCCTAAGAAGGCGGCGGATGGAGGAATCGTCAATCAGCTTTTGTGCCCGAGCTCGGCAAAGTTGCTCGGCCCAATAGGGCTCCGAGAGGGAGCAAAAATTGCAAGCAAGGAGGAGACGGTGGATGAGTGTGGAACCGCATCGACCCGTGTTCCACACCCAAAGTATGACGTCCTTTTTGTTTCCCCCATTTGGATTTTGCTTTTGGCTCCTCTTCAACTTGTTCCGCATCTGCTTTTCCTGTATGTAAGCCTCCACTGTTTCGAAAGACGCTACCAAAACATATTTTCCTGCACAATGCCGCACACCCCGGTCTAGAAAGGGTTCTTCAAGCACGGACGTATTCTCTTTCATCTCCATGAACACCACGCTTTTGGTATAGAAATCGAGGCAATAGATGGCGAAAGACGACACAGAAGAGGAAGAGATCGCATCTGATGCTTTCACTTCCTCATGTGCGTCATGTCCTCCATTTAGTCCTCCGTCAAGAAAAGCACGTAAAGGCTTACAAAGTGAAGTTTGGCTGGTATCATATTCAATGGCTTTTAAGCCTCCCCACCATTCATCATCGTTTCTATAAACCCAGCGTAATGGGTAAAGTGCCGCAAAGCCCGTAGGTAGCGAAGGTGGAAGGCGAAGGGGAGGATTACCACCCAGTGGACGCATGCAAATTCGCACCCAGAAATAAAGTCCCACGAATACAATAGGAACCACTAACCAATAGAAATAGCTACTGCACTGACGCACGGTGAAATAAGTGGATAATACGTAAAACACCATTGATGGCAAATATCAGCTGTGGTGCGTGCTTTCTTCCTGTGTGGACGCGTTTAAGGTGATAAATAAAGTGTCAAGGCGCAATGTCGATATTCAAAGGCGCCATAAATCGTAGATAAAGTACACGCATCGTCTGACAGGTCCCACAACAAGAAGGACTGGAACACGGTATAGCTCAAAATTTTCACGGGGATCGTGTGGAAATTGGCAGTTGACGGCTCGAAGATCGAAGATCGACGCTTGCTGGCACGGTCAGGGTGCTTGAGGAGGCTCTTGAAGCGGGTCTGATCGGATAAGACAGAAAATAATTCATGTAAACACCAGACCGCGTGCTTGGAGGCACAGGTATCCCTATCTGAACTATACTCAGCAAAATGATTGCATCAGGAGGTTAGGGACTGCATAAGCCCTTCATCCTTTCAATGTCTACTCTGCGAAGTCTCATCACTTGCTGATCTTTTACCTCCTCTCATCATAAAGCTGTACTTTTGCCGGACATTTAAGAGTTACAAATCGCCTGACGCACGTGTCCCTACACTATCACAATTTCTCATATTTCAATAAAAAGGAAACAGTTTTTGTTTTCAAAATGAATCCGATACACTTTCTTCTCTTCCTCATTGTCATCGCCTCAACGACTGCCTTTCATACGGCTCCATGGGCATCTCCCTCCTCCACCGCCTCCCTTCTGCCACTTCACCGGCAATACAAACAAAACGAGCAAAGGCCTCAATCTGCTCTGACGCGCCTGGCAACGATACGAGGAGGAGTGTCGGGGAAAGTGAGAACTCACATGATAGAGGAGGGCGA
>NW_005803572.1:0-21340 GCF_000240725.1 Microchloropsis gaditana
CTCCTCCTTCCCCTCCTCCCCTCCCTCCTCCGCCCGCCCAAGCCCCTTCAGTCCCCATGCGCCCAAGCATGGACCGCCTCAGTATCCAGGATCGGGTCTCGTTGCTCATGAGTCAAGTGGAAGGCCGGATCCTGCAGAAGGCCAAAGATACCACCTTCACGGCCACAGAAATGGCACGCGTGCGGGAACTGCGAGGGTTGCTCTCTGACGAGTTACACAGGGCAGGGAGAGAGGGTGCTCCTCTGGGCGCGAGGGAAAGACAGGGAGGGGAACAAGCCGAGAGACAGGAGGAGAGGGAGGGTGACAGGGAGAGAAATGGAACGGGTCCCGAGAGCACTTACTTGGAAAGGAGGATGGCCGTGCTGAACGCCCGGCGGTTGTGTCTGCCCAGTCGGGTCAAGGATGAATTAGATAAGATCCAGACCGTCAACAAGGAATCTCTCATGAAAGTGCCACCACCCTTCCACCCCAAGGAGTCCCGTAAAGCCCCACAAGACACCCTCCCAACGCTCTCTCCTTCCCCTTCTCCAGACGACACTCCTGCCTCTTGTCCGTTGCCCGGCTCCTTGCGCCCTTCCCTATCTACCCCACCTTCACAGCTACCCACCCAATCTCCCCTGAAGCCTCCGCGAAGACGACCTTCCGATTCCATTTTCCTCCCCAGTACACACGAGCCGGAGCAAAACGAAAGAGTCAAGCCCACGCAAGAGGAGGCATTCGACGAAGTGCATCGTCAAGGCATGAAAGGCAAAGATAATTTCGTTTTTCGTCCCAAAGATGATGATCGCCGCCAGGATGATGAAGAAAGGATAGGTTTAGATTTGTCAACAAGTCATCTATGCGGCTCGGTCGAGGTCTCTGAAGAAGGCAGTCCCTTTTCCGCTCCCAACTCCATTATTTCCTCCATAGAGCAGGAAGTGGATAAAGCTGTCTCGATCGGTGGGTCGGAAGCGGCCCTCAACAATGGCACTAACGGGCATGACGCCGTCGACTCCGAGGAGGAGGAGATAATGACAATTTTAGAGGAAGAAGACGAAGAATCAGATGTTCAGTTATCAGGGATGGATAAGAATGGGACATGAGTGAGTCACATAGAGAGATCTTGTACTAAATGGGTTGACAAAAACGTAAGCGTGAAATATAACGAATTGCTGCACAGCACACATATTCCGTCCCGCGCGTTTGCTACGTGACTCGGGTACAGTAAGATTATTCTGATATTCAACATAAAAAACAACAAGATGAACGTTATCACATGTCATCCACTCTACAGTGTAGTATGACAAAAAAGAATTGATGTCTTTTCAACAAGAATGGTAAACGCGTCTTTTAGATTGGTGGGGGGTGGGGAGGTTAGAAAGCAAAAAAAGCGACTCGACACGTACTCCTGCCAATTTGCAGTGACTCACGCACACGAATTCGGCTTTTCCTCCAATAAAGCGCGCGCAACCAACAGTCACAGGTGTAATTTGCGCGCGTGATCGTCCCGTTAACTCTTCATACCAATCAGTGGGCCCTTTCAATTCCTGTACGGATGCTCCGCTGGCTGGTCCTTCTGCCCACAAGGACAAGACGAGCAGTCCCATGCCCACTCCGATCAGTACATCAAGGGATTGCATGTGCGGTAGACGAAGGAAGAAGCCAATCAAACGTCCTCCTTTGCTGCTTGGCTTTGGCAGCCATCTCCTCAGGAACGCTCTCGTCACAAAATGAAGCGGACTCCAAATCTCGGCCGGAATCGCCCGCTTTCTCGGCCGAGTTTATAATACATGGGCGTCGACTTAACGTCCTTCTTAGCCCCTGGCTTTCTACCATTGCTGAGGATGGCCCCGCTTCAACAAACATGGACGCAGCACAGCATCGTAGACGGGACCTGACGAGTTCTTTGGCAACTCGACGAAGCGCCAAGTACGTCATCGTGGGTATGGGGGTCACGGGCTCTGCCGCTCTGCAGGCGCTCTTGGAATGTGAGCCGGATGCCGATATCACTGTCGTAGAAAGAGGGACGCAATCGGCTGACTTTGAAGAGCCGCAAGGAGGACGGGACAGGGCTCGGAAGAAAGAGAAAGGCGGAGGTCTTGGGGGCTTCTTGCGCCGAGGCCACCAGGGGAAACCTAGCGTCAAATACCTGTGGGGCACGACCGTGAATTCGCTGGACGCAGACGGCAGGATCCTCTCACTCTCGGACGGCTCCACACTGAGGTTTGAGAAATGTTTGCTGGCAGTGGGAGAGGGCCCTGTGCGGGTGCCGCCCAGGTATGTGGAGAGGGATATCGCGGGGCGCGTCACCCCCTTGCACAGAGCCGAGGACAGGCGGGTCTTGGGCCGGTCAGTGGCCCAAGGGCACCACGTGACCGTGGTCGGCTCCAATTGGGCCAGCGTCGAGCTGGCGAGCTTTTTGAGCGACGTGGGCCGGCGGCACGGCTGGGGGAGGAGCAGCGTCACCTTGGTCTTCCCGGAGTCCACTCCCCTGGCCAAGGAGCTGCCTCGGTACCTGTCGGGTCTCCTGATGCGGCGCTTGGAGCGCCGGGGCGTGGAGGTCATCCCCCACACCAGCGTCAAGTACATTGGAAGGGCCATGGCGTACGAGGTGCAGGCACTCCGTCCGTCCCAGCCCTGGTCTCCTCCCTTCGACCCCGAGGAAGACACGGGGGAGGGGCCCAGGCGTAAACCCACCGCCAACAACCGCCCTACAGAGGAGCAGGAGCCCATGGCCTCCTTTGACCCCATTCGGGTCTACTTGACAAGCAAATTCGCGAGCCTGGATTCGACTGCCCTCCTCACCGACCATGTGGTTGTCGGGGGCTCGTCGTCGCAGGGCCGGCTCCCCACCTTCGATTTCGAGGGCCATCCTTTGGAGGCGGACGCTAAGACCGGCGCCATCGTCGTTTCCCACGAGCTCCAGGCGTCCAGCAGTGTCTTCGTGGCCGGGGATGCGGCCCATTTCCCTTGCACGGACCTGGGAAAGCGGGTGAACGTCCGCTCCGCCGACCACGCCTATCACTCCGGGTGGGTGGCGGGGATGAACATGACGGGCCGAGGGGTCCGCTATCAGCATCTCCCTCTCTTCTTTGGTGCGATCCCCCGTTTGGGCGTCCGAGCGGCTTGGGTGGGGCAATGCGACGGCAGCGCCGAGACGCATGGGTTCTGGTGGAAGGAAGGCGGGAAAGCCAACGGGAGCGGGGGCACCGGGATGGCGCGAAAACGGACACGCATGGGGGAGGATGCGCCTCCGTCCACGTCAATCTCGGCCGAGGAGGAAAAAGGGCTGTCGGAGAGGGTCAAGGGTGCCTTCCAAAGCCTCCTGGGTGGCGAAAAGGACCCGAAGGGTGTGGTGGATAACACCAGTTCGGCCTTGGCAGCCGTCGGGATCGGGACCACAGGGTGGGGTGGCGACAGTAACACGGGCCGGAGAGTTGGTATCTACAGGCGGACGACCACGGACAGGGAGTTGGGGGATTTGGACGCGGTGGTGGAGGCGGAAATGGAGAGCGAGGCCTTGGCCAGGGCGGGGGGCGGGAAGAACTTCACCCCGGTGAACGGGACTGGGATCGTCTTTTTTGTGGACCCGGACGGGACGGTTCGTGGCATACTGGGGTGGGGGCTCCCACCACCTTCGACTGCAGGTGAGAAGGGGGACCAATCCGAGAGTGAGGTGCCTTCACCGTCGTGGTCTCGGACCGGCGGGGTAGGGCAGATAGACAACGTCTTGGGCGGCGTGATTGAGCGGGCCCGCACGGCGGTGGGGGATGGACTGCGGTCGGGAACCACTTTCAAATATGACATGAACAGCCGTCAGGACACCGTGTCGGCCTTGCGGGCGTTGGCGTTTGAGATCATAGGTCCCGAGGCATTGGAACAATTGGGGCCCAAAGCGCCCTTGTACACGTACAACAGCGCCAAGCTCTTGTCAAACACAGCGGACGATACTTTGTTCCGCATAAATAATAACAGCAGATCCTCTGCTGATTTGATGGAGGAGGCCTACGAAGCCGCCGTCAAAGGCCACATGCAGCCCACTCCGGGCACAAATACGGTGCCTTTTCCCTTCAACCGTTCGTAATTGACGGTAAATGAGTAAATAGAATCTGTCATGTGCATTCGACGAACAAGTGAAATCATGCACTAAATCTTGTTCTCTTTATCTTGCTTGTCGTTTCTTTGAAACTGCATCTCCTTTTGCTTGGTAAGTGCCGCGTTTGTTATTTTCTAATGTCAGAAAGTTACGAGGCTCGCCAAGTCCACCACCGTCGGTTTTACGGCTTCATAGCCTTGCCGTGTTCTTGCGTGGCAACCCTTAAATCTTATGGTGGAGCATGGAGACGTGTTCCACCCTTTGAAAATAGCATCTTCACGTTCAAAGTCATGCACCCTGTCTCTGCATTGACCAGAGCTGCATAGCCCTCGCATGAGCCGCTCTGCCGCGACTTTCTGCCCAGTCATAGACGAGGACACAGTCCTGCTACTATTTTGCGACGCGGTCGAAGAAATGGGATACCGTCGCCTCGATTTCTGATGTGCCCGGTGGGTCTTCTTGCTTTCGTCCGAAAGGAGGGTAGCAAGTAACGCGTCCAAGCTCGCTTCAGCTTTCCTTGGCTGCCAGCAGGAAGACTCACTACTTGATGTTTCAGTTGACATGCTTTTATCGTCACCTTTCTCATCCTCATTCTTTGACGTACACTTCTCACCGTCATGCTCATTTCCGCTACGTTCTTTATTCATGGCCTGACATCGCCCCACGCCTGTTGTGGAGGAACATTCTGATGGACAGGGGTCTTCAGTCGACGGAAGGCTGGGATCAGAATGCTTGATGGAAGCTAGCTTGCCGCGCAAAAGCTTATTCTCCCTCTCCCACACGAACTGCATCAAGTGAGCATATATGTCGACGGCACCATCAGGAACAGGATATATTCGCTCAAAACTCTTCAAAATCGCACCCTCGTCCATTGAAGGGGGAACTCTGTTATTGGATGCAAAATTCTCGCTTTTGTTCCCGACATGTGTATACGATGAATTCTCGGAAAGATTGGAGGGAGTGGGCGAGGAATCCATAGATGGGTAAGACGATGAAGACAAGGAAGACACCGAGGATGCAGGGCGTGAAGTTTGCACTTCATCAGTCTCAGCAGAATCATCGACGATACTTGAGGGAGAGGCACTGTGAGGCTGGAATATGGAGACTCCTTGACCACTGAAATGTTTGGTCAGGCGCCTCAGCAACGAGGCCTCACGGCCTTTATTCTTATCCATAAGCTCAGAAACCATATGCATGCGATCTGGGGCATGTTCTTGAAATAAGCGCTCGATTCTTCGCCGTGTTTGTAGAACCACGTTACCCTCGTCTAGGAAAGCGTGCAGGCGGGCTTCCGTACGGTACCGATGTCGCAAAAGGCGTTCGGCAGCCTGAGCTTTCCGGTACTCTTCGAACGATTGTTGATCGGAGGCTTTGGCTTGAATGATCTTCAAAGTCTGCTCTATCAGGTCACGCTTCACTTGCACGTCCACGGGCGAGTCCGTTGCAAAGCTGGGTAGGGTATTGACTTCGATAAGCCAAGGTTTCAGTCTTTGGTCGATCAATACGTCGACGCCCAGGATTTCAAACGCCCGTGACCCATTTACGTCGTTCTTCGAGGAGGGACTACGCCAATTCTGTTTTTCGCCGGTAGAATCTTTGCCGAAAACTGCCTTGTAGTCGCGAACTAATGTGGGCAATATTGAAATCACTGTCTTCACGCACAGCTCGCCCATTAGTTGCCACAGACGACGTCCCGCGGCTTCACCGTACCTCTCCTCTATCCATTTCAGGAACCATTTAAGGCTGCGTTTACTCCCTGTCTCATTTTGTGTCCCTGTCAGACCATTCTGTTCCTTGACATCCCCCAGCGCGTAATTGTCGGAGAATCGATTGATAGCAGCATTTGTCAAATGCATGAATTTGTCTTTCATATTTCTATTATTCGGTCGCGAGTACTCGACCGTGCAAAGCCGTACCAATCCATCACTATACTTATACATACACAGCGGCTGGCAACGCGTGACCAATACATACATGCGAATATCAAATTTGAAGTCGTCTATTAGCAGAGGTCGGTTGATGTAGACCTGCGCGACTTGTGGTTCAAATAAGGTAATAGGTTCGAGCGATTTGCTAAGAAATATTCCCCGACCTTTCGAACTATTTTCTGGTTTAATGATGTATGTGGTTCCCCGGCCAGCCTGGCCTTCACCATCAAATTCTGCACGAAAGTCTTTGGCATCTTGTGGCAAGACCCAAGTCTTGGGATAATACGCATATTCTTTCGGAAATCGACGCTGCATTTTGCCTAAATTTTGGGCCAAGCGATTCTTACGAGAAATATGGCTCATACCTGGAAAATGGTTAATCCGTTGCCACGGCGCTAAACGACTGAAACGTTCTGTAATCGTGGACACATCTAGCCAATAAATGTTTGACTGATCGTCCTCGTGAGCGATGACCCGCATGTTGCAAGACTTCGCCGCCTCTACTACAACATTATACCGGCTATCTACAGCACAAAATGTGACGCTCTGATGAGAATGCGGGAGCATCTTGCCATTGGCGCTGTGGCGGATTGCAGCGGTAGAGGCACGAAATGGAATTTCTTCGTTATCGGTAGAAATCGACTGAGGCAGAGGCGGCATTATTTGCTACCATGTGTGTAGTTGGAAATTATTCGAATTATAGAACCTGAAGTGTGAGAAATTCAATTGTTCACGAAAAAAAGCGTAATTATACACGCCCGAAATAAGCACTCAAACGAAACGGTTCTCCTATAACGGCTGGCGAACCAACGGCTTTTCGCTTGTTGACTATTGTCATTATTATTGGGTGACAAGCGTGCCATGTTCTGATAGAATATTTCCATAACATAAGGATAAATTAACAATGATGCCAGGGGTAGAAACGATAAGAAAACGTAACTGACCATTCCAGCGGGCCTAACAATCGCTAGGCTTCAGCCTCCATTGCAGGCGGACACGGATGTCGACTTCACATGGCGAAGTCTACGGTCTGAATATTGAGAATTTGAAATGACGCTTTGTTAATCTGAAATGACCTTCCATGGTACGATAGCTGGCTTTTGTGCAAGATGCGTACATGTTAGTACATTCATCGGTTGTCGCTAGCATAGTGATATGTTCATCCATCTGCGCCAGCTCTGCACACATTGTTGACCTTTCCACATTTTTTCTTTCCTGTCTCCGCTTTAAACCAGCAGCCCTTTATGCAATTTGATTCGAGTACAGTCCCTATAATCTCCGTTATTAGTTTTTGTGCTGTATCGATTTCATCTTAGTGTCGATTTTGACGATGGTCGTCTCCCGAGAGGCTCAAAGTAATTAGACAAATGCGTCGTCGCTTCCCGTGAGGCTCACGGCATCCAGTACAAACTACTTTCAAACATCTAAAACGCTGCTCCTTCTACATTGAGACCACCTCTCATCAGCATCGCATTGCGTGTAGCCCACAGGTCAACCGTATACTTTATCGTACGATGCCACATCCGTGATTGCCGTATATTCCGAAGCATGACGTCACCCATTCAGACACGAGAGGCAAGTTAGGGAGCGCTTTCATGCATCGCCTGGTTCCAGTTTTCTCAGCTGCTTTTCATTCAAAGCCTTCGTGTCCTATACTGTCTCTTCATGAAACGCGAGGTAGGAGTCAACTTCTAGTTTGTGTGCACCGTTATTCCTCCTGTCCGTCCCTTTCTCCCTCCCTCCCCAGAATTTCGAACCCTTTTTTTGCTCGGCACGTCACTTTCACTGCCTTCCTCATCCATGAAATCCTCCTGGTCCTCCTCATCCCCCTCCTCTTCTTCAACCCCCACGCCTTCCTCCCCGTCTCTCCTCGTGTGAAGCACTGGCGCTTTCTTTCTCGGCTTTCCGCCTCCCCCTGCCCCTGTATCTGACTCAAGCGCCTCTTCCTCACTTTGCAGCTCCCTGACAAATTCCAGCGCCGTTTCCTTGTCCAGTATATCGATATTGGAGACCTTATTCTGGTGGCTGATCCCATAACATCGATCCGCAACACGCACCATTTCCGGACGGAAGGTGCTAGTGATAAACTGGGCCGGGTTCGTCTCCGAATGCGCCTGTCGATTGATCAACGCAGCGACGGCCGCGCGATACGTGGAATCGAGGGCTTGATCGACTTCGTCGAAGAGGTAAAAGGGCGCAGGATCGCACCGTTGGATGGCAAAAATCAAAGCCAGGGCGACCAAAGCCTTCTGCCCGCCAGAAAGCTGCTGCATCAGGTGCCTATCCCCCGTCCCCGTGAATGAGACCTGTATTTGGATTCCCGCAAACTGGGACACTTTAAGAGGAGGCTCTGCAGATTTTCCTTTCCGTTGCTGCTTCCCTTTGGACCCGCCATCAGCCGCTAGACCCTCCTCCTCCGGCCCCTCGTCCTGATCGTCCTCGTCGTCCTTTCCAACCTCCTCTGTCTCCTCATTAATGTCCTGGGTAGTATCGGCTGTCGTTTTCATCACCATCCGCCCGTAGCCATTAGGAACAAGCTCCTGTTATGCGAAAGGATATGTGGACAAAGAGAATAGGAGGGGAACAAAAGGGAGGGGTAGGAACGTGAAGGCTTGTCACCCTCAAGCCGCCGACATCATAAAAATGGTCCACAAGCATTCCCTCCTTCCCCCCGATTCTCCGTAACTGGTTTCAATGTCTTTGTCGGTGACCTTTTCTCTCGTCTTTCCCCTTCCCCTCGTCCATGCTAAAACTTTACCTTGAAGACGTCCGCAAAATGCTTGGACACGCCCCGGAAGGTTCGGATGATGGCCTGGGGGGAAGTCAAAGATAAATGGCCGGTGACAATCGGGAGACCATTCGGAAGATTCCATCCAAATTGGATCGACAACGCTGTTTTCACTGCATATTACCGCAAGAATACACCAAGGATACTGTCACCCCTCACACGCATTTCTCCACCTCGAGCTGCCTTTCTCTCACTTCATCGTGGCGCCCATATTCCCTTCTCGTCATACTTAATTCCTCACCTCATCTTTTTGACGATCTAAGTTGGTAATCAAGCCTTCAATGGCCTTGGCCCCTTCGTCCAGCTCCGCCTTGCGCATGAGCAGCTCCTCTCGCTGCTCCGAAAAGTTGACATACTGGTCCAGGGCCTTCTTGTTCACATGGCTGCCAAGATGTGGGAAGGGGGGGTAAGGGGTGTGATGGATTCATCCTATCCCTTCACAAGGTCGGAGGACCGACCCAAGGCCAACTCAACTACCAGGCAGCCGGGTCAAACACGAGGGAGGATGAGATGGAGAAGGGACAAGCAATGGGACAGCTCACCTGTACTGCTTCAGTTCCTCATTGCATTCGTGCAAGCGCCTGTATAGTTGTTTGATACCCAGGGTCTTGTACAACTCGAGCTCGGCCGCCGGGAGCGACCCCAGCTCTTGGATTTTCTTCAAGGAGGCATCTCGCTTTTGCATGGCCATGGACCGCTTGTTCAGCAGCTTTTCCTGCGCTTTGGCCACCTCTGCCACCAATTCTTTCAAGGACGCTTCTCCGGCTCGTTCCTCCTCCGCCTGGGCTTTCAAGGTGCGTTCTTCCTCCTTCTCCTCCTCGCTGGCCGCGTCCATGGCCGCAAGTCGCCCTTCCACGTCCTTCACTCGCGCGGCCCATACCTCCACTTCTTTTTTCTTCATCGCCAACAAACGTCGGTTCTCTACCATGGCCACTTTTTCCACGTGGGCAGTTCCCCCATGCTCCGGCCACAAACATTCCAGAAGCTTCTCTTTGGTCCGGACCAGGTTCTCGTTCAATCGGTAGGTCAGGCGCGACCGCGCCGAGGCCTTGGCTTGAAGTGCTTCCGTGGCCACTTTAAGCTCCTGCGCAAGGATGGGAAGACGAATCTCGATCTCACGCAGAGTGCGAGTATCGGCAGCAGACAGCTTGGAGTCCAATGGGGTTCCCAGTTCGCTAGCCCATACTTCGAGCTGACGACGCATGTCCGCCAAGGATTGTTCCTCCATAGGTAGGGACTCCTCGATTTTGGCAATGTGCGCCACGAGCATCTCGATACGTTGCTTCCCTGCACGCATTTCACGGGACAGGGTATCGACCTCATCTTGGAGCCGGCTCGCATCGCGCTGGAAAGAAAGAAAAATGAGAGGACGAGACGATGAACTTCAAAATCGCAAACATTTACAAATGATATATCGTTGGCAAGCCTGGATCCCCACACAAGCTCTTCATGCTCCTCGTTGCTCGCCTCTTTACCTCTTTCTTCTGCATTTCCGCCAAAAGCCGCGACATGGCCGTGTCCAGTTCCTGATGTGCCTTCTCCTCTTCTTGCAAGGCCTCCGTCACGGGCCGTAGCTCCGCCTTGGCGGCCCGAATGGCAAGGACTTGGGCAAACTTGGAGTTCCTTTCGTCGTGATAACCCCCTTGCATGGACCCTTTCCGACTCGCCTCGTCCCCGTCCAGGGTGATCGCATCCATGCCTGCCGTCTCACTGAATCGCGCGGCTACCTCCAAGTCACGGGCCAAAAGTTTCAACCCAAAAATCTGCCGCATGGCTTTGTCCACATGTCTTGGATATGTGAGTGCCGCGCTTAACAAAGGGACGACATCGGCCGAGTCCGGGTATGAGGAGACCGGCTTGACCCGCAGACGGTTCAACGGCATGAAACACACCCGACCTCCTCCCCCGCCTCGCTCCTCCTCGAGCCGTTTCATCAGCTTGGCCGCCGTCTCGTCTGTGTCCACTACCACGTTGAACAAACTGTTGCCCGCCGCCACCTCTACGGCTTGCCGGAACTTGGGATCCTTGAGCTCCAACAGAGAGTACACGGGTCCATAACACCCTGAGATCCTTTCCTCCTCCGCCAGGCGCGCCACCGTCTCCAGGCCCAGGGCAATGTGCTTGGGCATGGCAAACCGCAGCGTCTGCTCCGCCTTGCGAATGTTGTCTTCCAAACGCGACTTCCTGTCCTCCAATTCCGCAATTGATTCCTGCTTTTGCTTGCGAATGTCTTGGTTGCGGTTCCGGGTGCCCACCATCTCCGAGCGGGACTGACCCAACGCGGCCAAGGCCTCCTCCTTCTGGCCGAGTTCCTTCTCCCGCCGCGCCACCTGCCCTTTCTCCTGCTCCACCTGCCTGAGCGCCTTCTCTCGTTCGGCCTGATTTTTCCGGATCAATCCCTCCCTCTCCTGCACCGCTGCCCCTACTTGCGCTTGTTGCTTTTTCAAGTGGGCGTCCCGCTCGGCCACACTCCGAAATGCTGCCCGGCGCCCTTGCTTGTCATGAAGCTCCGCCCTGATGGCTTCCTTTTCCTTCAATTCCCGCTTCAAATCGTCCACTGCTTTCTTGGCGGCGTTGTACTCCGGTTCAATCGTCGACCTGAGCTGTTCCCGCACCGTGTCTATCTCCTTCTCCGCCTCCAGTAGCTGGGCTCGCAAGTCTTCTTGCTTTGCTTCCTCCCCTTCCACCCGGTCCCACAGCGTCTTCTCTTCGTTCACCGCCCCTTCACGCTGAGCAAGTAGCTCCTCACGCTCGCCCTCCACCCTCCCGCGTTCCCCGGACTTCTTCTCCAACCCAAGCCGGAGCGCCTCCATCCGTTCCTCCACTTCCTGCAGCGCGTCTCGGCTATCGTGCAAACGCCGGTGCAGATCGTCGGCCCGCTCGATCTCACGCAACCGGGCTTCCTCCGCCTTGTTAAGATCTGCCCGAGCTCCTTTCAATTCGGTGTCGTACAGGGTGTATTCCAACGCCCGTCGGTCCTTGTCCAGGCGCTGGTAGGCTCGGAGTTCCTCCTTCTCTTCGTCCAACTCCCCAAGCCGCTCCTCGATGTACGATACCACCTCTTGGATTTTCTCACGTTTGTGGTCCGTTTCATGGATGATTTGCAGGGACTCGGCCCGGCGTTCTTCGTAGACCTTGGTGCCTGCCACCTCCTTGAGCAAATCCAGTCGTTGGTCGTCTCGCATGAGGGTCAGCATGTTCACTTTACCTTGCTGCACGATGTAGTATGGGTTCGAGCGAGAGAAGCCCGCCGACTCCAACAGCGACGACACTTCTTGCTTGGTGACACGTTTACGGTTCAGGAAAAACTCGTCCTTCTTCACGCCAATCGTGCGGCGCAACACCACTTCATCGCCCTCGACTGTCATGCGGCCATCGGAATTGTCAAAGATGACCTCGACGAAGGCGGTCATCACGTTAGCGCCCGCACCTTCATGAAGCAATTGCTGACGTTCTTCTTGCCGGAGATGCATGAATTTTTGGGAAAGGAGGACAAATTGGATCGCGGCGAAAAAATTCGACTTTCCTGACCCATTACGTCCGATGATGACATTGTGTCTGGCGCTGAAAGGTTCGATTTCCGACTGATGCCGGAAGGACCTGAAGCCTGACAAGACCACTTGCTTGATATGCATGGTGCTTATGCCAAGGGAATGTCAGGCGAAGTAATTCTTGTCCGGAGGGTCGAAAGCAGGCGTCCAGGCTGGTGCTAAGTTGCGTCCTTGGCTATCTCGGGAGGGGCGACTTAAGACAACTGGCGACCGTGAATTGTTTTTTTTTTGCCTGCGTTTGAAGTTTATTGACAAATTTGTGAGGCGAGAAAGAAGAACATTATCAGAAGGCCTTTGAAGGCCTGCCTTGCAATGAGAACAGCATGAAGAACCACGGAGTCTCGAACGAGCTTAGAACGCCCAAAGAGGAGATTGAAATCACCATTCTCCTTCATGACATTCTATGTAATTCAAGGACTTCAATTATTGTAAACAAGTGTCTTTGTACAGGATAAGTCGAGTGTACAGCTTATATAACGAGGGAATGAAGAGTACCTCACAGCGACAGCGAACGCGCCGCGCGTTGTGCGCCCCCGTCTCGAGGCGTTCTTTCAACCCTCTTCTTGATAGTACGGCCAATAGCTACGTTATGCAAAATCGCTTCGTAAGATTTACCGAGACCTATCTTTCGTGAAACCATCACACGAAAACTTTGTGTTTGGCTTGCCAAGAGGGAGGAAGGTTCAGGAAAACCCGCCCTCCTTCCTCCTCCTGTTAGCGAGGAGCTGAAGCAGACATGGCGATACCGGGATGTCTAGACACTGCTAGATAACAGAGCAATGAAAGGCGTCAATCTGGAGAAAGAGGTCCCCGGGACAGCTGTGTGCTGGTAGTGATGGACGTGCACATTTCGTTCCAGCACGACGCCGTCGCACACATCCCTCGCGTCCTAGCTCCTGACAGGGGTAACACTCGACATGTAAAGTCGACATCGAGTCTGTGGTGTCGACATTTTCCGACATTTCCAATAAATACGAGCAAGTGGCAAGATCTGAGGTCAGGAAAGGAGAACTAGCGGTCACAAACAACATTGTCTATTTGTTGGCCGTGGTCCTTTTTTCGCCCAAAACTCGATCGAAAGAGCGCGAACGCTTCTTGGCTTCTTCGCGCGCGATCTTCCTTGTTCTTTCCGCCTTCTTGCTGTTTATTTAAATACTATCAAAGCTTTAAATATCAAGGCCAGAAAAATCGGAATATGGTCAATATCTGGAAAACGTACGAATCATAAACAGACCACAACTTTTTTTGCTTCATTCCATCATTCCATGGAACTCACACGCCCAACGCACAGTACAGGATAACTCAGAGCACCACTGATGTGGCCGCTGGCAAGCAGGCATTTTTTTCTTGCAGTGCCACTAACGGATCAGCTCAATGCCTGAAACATGCAGCGATACCGCCTCCGCTAAGCAGTCGGAGGCCGAAATCGTTTCCGCCAAAGTCAGGCATTGAGCTGAGTCCATCAGTGGCACTGCAAGAATTAAATGCCTGCTTGCCTGGATAGAGAGGGAGATGGCCATGGGGGAAACCAGGATGTGGTGGAGATGCGGGCGGACGGGGATTGGGACGTCGAAGAGAGTGACGACGCCTTTTTCGCGCTGGGTCTCCTCTCTCCAGTGGCAGCGGGCCGGGCGGCGGCTGAGACCGTGGGTGGCGAGATGGAGGACACCTGACCAGATTAACAAATTAATTAGGAGGGGATTGAGCTTTCAAAACGTAAAAGGTAGGTGCTGTGATTGATAGAGTCATTTTTGGGAATGAAAAAGTAATAACGTAGTCGAGAAAGTATAATGGGAGGCGCTCAGGGTATGCCCCATACGGCACGGAACCAGAGGCGTTACCCCTACTCGGAGTCGCCAATGAGGACTTTGTCGGCTGAACCCTACCAGCTCAAGCGTCACTCATGAATGGAATCTCACCAATGATTGATGACCCTCATTGGTGACGCCGAGTAGGGGTAACGGCTCTGACCTGAAGGGAAGGGGAGCTTCGCGCCAAAAAACAAAACGAACCGTGCGCTCTTTTTGGCGCGAAACAAGCCTTTCCAATCCTGCCACAAACAGCACGCTTTCTGGTAAAAAGGAATATCGCTCTCTCTTTTTCCATTCAAGGAGGAGCTGTTTAACAAAATTTGGAGGAATGTGCGTGGGCACTGGAGAATCTCCTCGGGTGGTATCAACGTACTCTGCGGAAAGAGTGTCGGAAGGTTGGGGATCAGCCCGGGCTTCAAAAAGAGAAACTGTGGAAAGGAATGGGGGTACTTAGACAAAAGTTTTTTACGACTCATTCAGATGAGGAAAAGTAATTAAGTTCCTGGCTCTTCTCGCTTCGGCGGGGTAAAGATGCCACTGGGAAGGCCCTCTTCTGTAAGTCTTCCTTCTTCGCTGTCGTCTTCGTTCACTTCTGTCTCACTTCAGATCATGCTATCGCTTAAAGACGACTGAAAAAAATTTCAGTGGCTGTACTTCACGCCCGAAAGCTGGCAGGTTTGTGTCGTTGAGACTGCGCTTTCATTTCCCCCTGCGTCCGTTTGACTTTCAACTGTTCAATTTTGAGACCCCAAGGGCCACGTACATCTTTTATATACCCCTTTTCTGCTGTGCATCATTACTTTTAGGCAAACATTCACACTCAAAACGCTGTCAAATCAATCGTTGAAAAACAAAACCCCGAAAAACCAACGGCACACAAGCGCCGTCGTCCCAACAACTCATAACACGCCACTATTCGGCATCCTCTTAGTGAAAAGACAACCTCGCACCACGTAGAATATATATTTTTACCCTATAACGGTCAGCAGGAGGAAAACTGCTCCTTTGCTAAAAGACGCCATTCCTGCGTTAATCGCCGTGGCCGCCATTTCCTCCTTCCCTCATACACTCGACGGCCCGATCTCCTTAAATTAAGGCTGCACACCTGCCGTGTTCTGTGTGTTTGAGAATGGTGCCCCAGACGTAGCAGTCCCAGGCATGGAATTTATCGGGTCGGATCGTCGTGATCCCGGGAACGGGGAGCTCGCCACGGGGTTGGGCCCCCTGTTCCCGGGGGCCGCCGAGACCTGGCTGGCCGCCCCCTGTCGCCCCCCTCGAAGCCGCTGAATCCCCTGGCTGATCGCTTCTCCTATACTGTTGATAATCTGTGCCCACAAGGTATCCCGAATAAAGTGAGTGGGGAAAAAGAGGGGTGAGTGGGGTGGGAAACGTTCCCAGCCCCAGGGAAAGCAAGCCTAGCCACGCCGAAGCTCCGAAGGTAATCTCACTTGCTAACCCGGGTCCTCCCCCGCCCCATCCCGCAACCGGTAATGTCGCCTACCTGCCCATTTCCCACCGCTGCAGGGGTCACCCCCGGGGGCGGAGGGGATGATCCACCGGCAATGTTGGTCGCCACGCACTGCGTCAGCTGCTCCATCGGGCCCACCTGTGTGCGAAACGTCCTGCCCGCGAAGCGCGCTTGCACAGTGCCTTGGAGCTTAAGCTTCGTCAGGTTGTCGTTCTGCAGGCAGTTCACGCCCATGGAGAGGATCTCAAAGAAGGAAGGCTGCATGGTGGCGGTGGCATTCATGATGTTCGTAGACCGGCCCTGGACACGGAATCGCTCGGGTCGTGTCAGCTCGCCAATGTGCGCACCGCTGAAATCGTAAACATCTGGAGGAAAGGATACATCGAAATGGGCAAGCACGGGCAATGAGGTGGGGCGCTCAGCACGTTGAGGGAGCCAGAGGTCTCATGCCATCTACATCCCAGCGCCTCCCTTTCTTTCCCTTTCCCCCCCATCCTACCGAGCCGGAGGTCTTCAAAAGCGATCGCATACGGGTTTGGATTCTGCACTTTCATGGTCAGGTCTATCGTCGCGCTTCCCGCTCCCAAACCGTCCAACCGCAAGTTGCTTTGCTCTAGCAAAGTCGCCGTCGGGTCCTTTGGCATGAGCAAAGGAATGGCGATGGCCAAGGCAATGAGAATCAAGGCAACTATGCCAAGAAAAATCAGTTTCCCTTTGTGCCGAGCGCAAAAACCGCGCTTTTTAACCTCGGCCGGGGGGGCAGACTCGGCCTTACGGCCGTCTTCCATTTCCAAGGGCAGAATATCCCGACCTCCATTTTCTTCCTCTTTGGTCTCGGTCGAGTAGATGTGATGATGGTCGATTCCGCTCCTCTGATTCATCCTTCACTTTTATATCCGAGTTTTACACTATCAGAATTGCTGAGTTATCCAGGATATCGGCCTGCTTGATGAGGTGGGGCGGGCACAAGATAGGGGAGGGGGAGGTAGCTGAGCAGAGGTAAAGTATCCTGGATATCGGAAGATCATGGCCCCTTGAGACCCGAAAGCGATGCAGACGAAACGAATAATCAAGGAGAATCCTTGATGTAATTGATTCTCAACGTTTGAGCGACAAGGATGGAAAAAAATAGGATTAGATAAGGAATCATCACCTGCTCGCAAGCGCTGTTACATGAAGCTCCAAGACACACACAACTGTTCTTCCGATCCAGTGTCCGCCGTGACAAAAAGGATATTCGAATATCAAATGGACAAAAAAAAGCCTTGGTATGTTTATTACTCGTTTCAATCCGCTCGACGTCTAGTAAGCTGGGAACTGCTGGTCTTCTTCACGCGCCCAACACGCAGACCATGCCTCTGTCTCCGCGCTTTTTATTCCCTTCCACTCCTAGAACAAACACCGAGCACGGGGCTTTGGGATAGGGTTTCTGAACACCTGAAAAGACACCTGGACTTCCGCTCGTCGGAGCATACGAAGCACATGCCAATAAATTGCGCGACATGGCCCTGAAGAGCCCCCCCCAAAGGTCTTGTGTCACTACGTGAAAGCGGGGAATGCGCTTCCATTCTCCCCTTGCTCCCGTTTCTGCTCGGCTCATGGTGTCTCGCCAATGCGTGCCATGTCGATGCACGTAAGACTTGTAAAGAACACGCCCGCCAATAGTGCCTGATAAGTCTCACACCCAAAAAAGGAACAGACGGCCTGCCTTCATGAAGCTTACTTCCCCATCAGCTGTGATTGCTGGAGTTGTTTTCTTCCTTTCCTGTAAACATTTGTTGACCAGCGCATGGATAGGTCCTTTCGCAACAGCACCATCGGCCTCATTACCTCGGGACCCGCCACCCGTTGTCATATGTCCTGGTAAGCATGTATTAAACTCGCAATGCCTGGCAGTAGAATAGTCACCCTTTTTACTTTTTCGCGGCGCTAAACAACGTCTCCAAGCCTCCTCGCCACGCTCACTCGTGCATTTTTTGGGGTCCCGGCAGGTTTTGGCAATGACCAGATTGACTACCTCAATCCCATGAATCTCGGCGAAGAAGCAGGCATGGTGCAGGCGTTACGCCGCCGTGGGTTCCCTGTTTATGTTGTGCCTGTGAAACGCACAGACTGGCTGAAGGTGAGCATGTATATGGCCTGGTCGGAGCCCGTGATGATATTTCCCTCTTCCTGTCTAATCATGGAGAGGGTTAAAGCAGCGGCCCACAGCGCGCACAGGTGAATTCAGTGCCTCATCTCATCCTGCTCATTTATTCTTTTTCAACTTCCTTTCTTTGTCCTCCCTTTCATCCCGCGGCCTTCCCTCGCTGCTTCGGCACTATCTCCCTCGTAAATGCCTAACAGTTTGCCAATGGCCTGTTCACGCCATCCTTCTGGTCTCAGACGATGACACCCCGCGACCTCTCTTTCGGATGGTACTTGAACAAGGTGGTGCAAACTGTCGAGAGGGCCGCGTCGGAGCATCCTGGACGCAAAGCCTTGGTGGTCGGGCACAGCGCGGGCGGATGGCTGGCTCGGGCGGCCTTGGGGGACGGGGCATGGACAGGAAAAGCCGCCAAGGAGGTCAGAGACCTTGTTCAAGGTTGTGTGACGTTAGGAACCCCCCACTTGCCTCCTGCCCCGCCCGGCGTCTGCGTCACTCGCGGAGCCCTGGGTCACGTCCATCTCAACTACCCGGGAGCCTTCCTGAAGCCCCAAGGCCTTTTTTACATGACCGTGGCGGGGGTGGCCGTGGAGGGACGGAGGGAGCCGCAGGGGGCAGGGCGGAGGGAGAGGAGGGGCGGGAGCATCGAGGACTTCGCCTTCCGCTCCTACGTGCAGGTCTGTGGGCGTGGCGACGTGGTCGGCGACGGCGTGGTCCCCTTGGAAGCGGCCCATTTGGAGGGGGCCAAACAAGTGAACCTGCAGAATGTCTTCCACTCCATCAACGCGCCTAAGGCGTGGTATGGGAGCGAGGAGGTGATCGACTCGTGGCTGGGGGAGGTGGAGGGTATTCGGTATTGAACGGGGAGGAAGGGACGGAGGCCGCGCTCGGGGTGGGACCGGGGGACCACGAGCTGTATTTTTATCCTTGAAGAAAGAGAGCAAGGCACTGTGCAATAGCAGAGGAGGGTTAGGTGAATAAAAAGCGTAATGAAGCTGGGATTAGAAGGTGGAAGGAGCGTGGGTCCGTGATCTTCAAGAATTTTAAACTAGATTTCTGGCAATCAATAATGAATGTGCGCACTGTTGGGAAGTAAAGCGTGTTGCTGTGAAGGATCTCTCAGCACAGAAAATTGATAACATCCGTTGGGCTCATTTTCTCAATTATTGCTCATTCCTAAGCGCGTCTCTGTAAGGCACTCCCTATGAAAAAGAGGTATTTCCTGCGTTATCCCGGGTATTTCCCATTCGACGCCCCAGGTAGAAAATGAAGGCATCTCGCGTCCTCCTTCAACCGCTTCACTTGCCATGCAAATGTATCCGTGACATTTCCATCCATTCCCCCCTCTCTCGTGGTTCCCAAGACAACGAAGGATCAGGAACAGCAAGAGCGGGGGAGGGAATAAACGTCCCCAGAATCCCTCTTCGTCGGTGCATGCTAGCTGTGGTGCTGCTTTTTAAAGGTTGCTGTGGTGCTCTCCGGGCCCCCATCCCAAGCGCACGGCGTCGACAGCAGCCCGTCCGGGTGCGTGCACACTGGACTCTCGGGTGTCGCTCTTCTTTTGCTGTTAGGCCTTTCTGCCAAAGATAATTTTACGATGCGTCTCTCATGATGCGTTCTCTTGTGCGTGCCGTTTTACATGCGGTATTGATCTCTCTTGTGAGTGCCATTTTTTAATTGCGGTGGACTGTCTCACGCTTTTTTGAACATTGTGTTTGACACGGCTACAAACTAAAAAATTACGCTGCTGATTCTAGCCATATCTGCATCTTTTCACACTATCTCGTGCACGCATGGACAATTCCAATGCTTTTCTTCAACGTCGCTACCATATTCGCCCCGTCGGTGGTACAATTTCCGCTTTGGCGCGAGGCCCCTTCCCTTCCTGCCCCCTCGGCTCCCAGGGCGGCAAGGGCAAAACGTGCCCGTTCCATTATGAATCGCGCACAAACTCTCCATATTACCCCGCGACGAAACCCACAGCACGTACTGAAATTCAAATTTTGTGCGTCTCGCCCCTTTCCTTGCCTCACGTTTCCTTGCCCCCCTCCCACGGGGAACCCACACTATGGTACGTTATGTACAAATCTTGAACCAGTCCGAGCACGCCGCGTCCCGCCCTCCTCCCTAACGGCATCATCTCAGCTTGGACCGGTACACACACCGTTATGACATCTACAACATCCAGCGACAAACACCTGCCGCAGGTTGGCTGCGGCTTGGCTCCTGATAACCTGCGGCCTACCTTGAGTACGAAAAAGACCTGTCTTTGCCAGTCATCGCCGCCGCACGGTCTGTGTCAAACAACATTCCATTCAAAAGAGTCTGGCACTGTCGACCCACAGCTTGCGATGCGCCCGCCAAGATTTGGGAGGTGGACGTTTGTATGGAAGAGGACCCCGAAGCTGCTGCCTGGTGATATTGGGCAGGAGAGCAGCCCCCCCCTGCTCCGCCGTCACATTCAAACTGAGAGTAACCGCAAGCCCCTGTTGCATGGTGATGACAAGGGGGGTTTGGCCAGCAACGACACTTCCCTGCAAATGTCTGTGGTGCGAGGGAGGAGATAGGAAGGGGGACGTTGAGTGTGATACGTGGGCAAGTTCGACAAAAGCCAACTTCGTCTTGAAAAGTATTTAAAGGTGTCGTCAAGAGTGTCAATATTATTAAATGTGAACTATGTCTGGTACGCTGATGACAACAGAATAGCGAAGTGCAGCATGGGACTCGACACCCGATCTCGCCCTTTCCACTTACCCCCGCGGGCACGCCTGTGCCAGAAGGCGAAGCGGACGTAGAAAGGTTGCGGACGTGCCTTCGTGCGACTGGTCGCGCTGCTGTTTGCGTTACAGACGCAAGTTGTCGGACGGAATTCATGGTACTTGCGTGAAAAAAGCTTGTGCCGTGTCGCTTTCCAGAGCGCTTCTCGAAAGGTGAAGACTAGGAAAGGGCTTGTTTCGAGGGAATGATAACACAGGCAGACCTCGGTCTAGACCAATGCGGACCTGTAAAATTAAATGAATTGTATGAGTGTGAAGGGATATGTGTGGATTTTTTTAGGGACTTGATTTCTGGTGTCAGAAAATAGGGCAGAGGGTCTGAGAGTAGGCCAAGAGACGGGGCAAAGCTTGATCTCCGTGCCAACTGGCCTGTCTAGCGACAACACCAGCATGTACCTCCCTCATTGCTCCGAAAATAGAAATGTGCATAATCATGCGCACCACTAATGGCACGGGATCACCCTGATAATTGACATCGAATTGCAAGACTTAAAATATCTGCGGGGTATGGCGCCGACGATGGTCAAAGAAAGTGCCTGAGCATCACAAGAAGGCGACAGTCCCTCTGCCCCATATCTTTCGGCAGAACAATGTCTTTGGACACCGAGTTACCAAGATTTCAACCCTACACACATGTTTCTGCATGCCTGAGACACCATCGTGACAATTGAGGACACGCGCCTTTCATTGGATGGCTCTCCACGCCCCCCCGAAGATACCTCGATTCAAGAACTGAGGTCCAAGATCGATGTTGAGGCTGGGGCGAGAGGGAAAAATTTAACGGCGGGGGTGTCAG
>NW_005803572.1:25166-28262 GCF_000240725.1 Microchloropsis gaditana
TATGCACGGGCAGATGCTGCCGGAGCCCTCCAACAAAAAGCGGCTCGCGTGGCGACTTCGCTAAACAAGGCCACACACAGAGAGCGTGGAGGGAGAGAGAAACTGTGCCCTTGTCAATCTGACGGTTAGGTCATCTCTGAAGGAGTAATCCGGCATGCCGTATTCCATCTGTTGCACTTTGAGTTGAAAACAAGCAGATGGTAATGACCTGCTGTCGCTGTCATCTCCCACGTCCAACGGGAAAGCGATCCGGCCGGGACAGGTCATCAGACGCACAATGGTAGGTGGAGTGTCCGTTCTGTATGCGCCTACTGTTGATTGAGAACCATTTTCAAATCCAGAGTAGGACTCTAAGATATGAGACGGGGAAAAATGTGCGGCTAATGATGGCAATGGGGGTGGGGGTGGAATGGATGTCGCGGGCACGCGCACATCTTAGGGAAGGGCATTTGTGTGCGAGATCCCTGGAGCTCGGTAATGGTACTCGATTCGATGACTGATGAAATTTTACAAAACAAATACTGATAATTGCAATGTTAGTCACATGATATTGGGTTTTTGCTCTTCTTCATAGATGTAAATCATCTGTCGTACCTTTAACTGCGCGGGGTACTTCAAATTTTCTTTCTTGGACAAAATAATTTGAAAACTCCACATTTATAGGGAAAAAAGCAAAAAAAAGTGTGTGGCGGCAGCGATGGTGATAGAAGAAATTGATCGGATAGGGTCCTGTTCGAACAGCTGTGTATGCTGAGATACATGGTGGGATGCTCAATGGCTTCCCTCTTCTTGTGTCTTACACTTGTTGCCTGCTTTTTGCGACCAGCAGGTATGGAAAAGATACTACCATGCCACCAAGGATATAAATTTAGAGCTGTTTACATCTTATGAAGAATACCATCTGTCCCTTCCACAATTTATGCGGGATTTTAATTAGCTAGAGCGCTTCCAAGCACTTTGTCAAGGAGACACACTAGAGACAATCAACCATGAGGCCAAAACAGCGGCACCATAACGTCTATCGTTGAGACAAATGACACCTTGAGCATAGAATTAAAAGCCACGTCTGAGAGGGGAACGGAGGAAAAGAAAAACGTGTGTTTTTGTTTTTTGCGAGATGCTTGTGCCCCTTGTCGTCTTTTGTGAGAGCTATGCGCGGCATGTATACCGCTTCTTGTTCCAACTACCGAAGATACACCTTGGCCTGCTCAATATCATTACAACATAACATCTTTGATTATCCTGGAATTGAAGAAGATGTGCTGCCATGTACGTGTTATCTTATCGCCCCGTGTAGTTCGTCTTCCCCGGACAAGATGGCAATTATAAAAATTAATCCCAGGGGACAGGTGAAACAGATCGAATAAAAAAAATAACCTGCATAGACCTACGCCATGCACAGAAGTGTGAAGGCCTCCATCGTGCTGTACGTGCGATGTAAATTGCCCTGTGTTTCAATTTCCGAGGCTCGCCTCTTGAAGTCCTTCAGTAATGCCCTTTCTGTTGGATGTTCCACTGCAAAAGCAGCCTTCACGCAGTTACGTAGAGTTTAAGCTGTGTTGGAGTTGGACAACACATTGAGGAAAGAAATTTCGGCCCGTCTGAGTTGCCATCATATCTCCCCATTCGTCCCTCTCTACTTGCCAGGGTACACCCGCATCTCATTTAGTTGGGATAGATGCAGATGGTTCGGGCCCGGCACTATCCAGTCGTAATCACGTCACAGTTTCAAGCGCGACGCGTCACACTTCTACGCGCGTCTTCCCTCTCCCCGTGGACAAGAATTTCTCCGTGCGGCGAGCAACACCAAAGGCTACCCGGAGTGGATACAGCCGTTTCCTCTTAAATGCCCTTACCAAGACACGGCAGCCAAGGGCAATCACCAGCGATTGAAAGACCGGCAAATTCCCATTCAAGCCACATAAGTCGCTTGGATGTTTTTTGACTATACGCTGTTGTCATGCTTGATTTTTTCCAGCTGCGGTGGAGGCCACCACCATAACGTCTTTTTTCCCGCGCCCGAGCGAGGCAAAACGCCCAGCCGAGGTCGACTTGCATGCCCTCAGGTTCAAGTTCCACTCCTTTTTCCAACAGATTCTGATCCATCCGCTCTACCAATCAACCGCGACTTTTCGCGCCGCGACACATATTTTATTGCATTACAGGGCGCCCATGTCGGCTGCGTCGCCTTCATCTTCTCGCTCCTCGACGGCCTCGCCCTCATCTTCCATCGCTTCTTCTGTCACGTCTTCGATTTCTTCATCTTCATCCCCAGCCACCACCTCTGCTACGACACCGTGGGGGGAACGGCAACGCCACACCCAAGTCGATGAGAAGACCAAAGGCGATTGGGTCGCTGTGCAAAAGAAAACTTTCACTCGATGGGCCAATGCACACCTTCGTCGTCGAGGACAGGTTGAAATTAACGACCTTTTTGCCGACACAAGCGATGGCATCCGTCTCATGCAATTATTGGAGGTGATCGGAGGTGACTCCATCTACTCTTTGTGCAAGCGAAAATACAACCCGGCTCCGAAATTCCGCATTCATAAACTCGAGAATTGCAACCTCATCTTCGAATACCTGCGGAAAAAGGAACTGCAGCTGACCAACATCGGCTCCACCGACATCGTGGACTCGAACGAGAAGCTGATCTTGGGTCTGATGTGGACCATCATTCTCCGCTTCGCCGTGGCGGAAAATGGAAAGCAAGGCTTGCTCCTCTGGCTCCAACGTTCGACGGCGGGGTACCCGGGCGTGCACGTTCACAATTTCGATTTGTCCTGGACAGACGGCCGCGCCTTCCTGGCCTTGATCCACAAGTACCGCCCGGATGTGCTGCCTGCCGACGCGGTGAGCCGGCTGAAGAAGGAAGGTGGGAAGGAGGACGCGAAGCAGCAGGTGGCCCTCGCCTTTCAATTGGCGCGGGACGAGCTTGAGATCGATGCCTTGCTCGATCCGGAGGACGTGGTGGACACGGCCAAGCCGGACGAAAAGAGCATGATCGCCTACCTCTCCCAATTCTTCAAGTACGTGCTGCTTTGGTTTTGTCATATTCTCCTTCCCTTGGTTTGCCAAAGAGGACCCCGAAGCTGC
>NW_005803571.1:0-28215 GCF_000240725.1 Microchloropsis gaditana
AGGCGGGGGGAGGGAGGAGGAGGGAGGGGGAAGGAGGAAGGATAGAGGCGAGGAGGAGGGAGAGGAAGAGGAGGAAGCGAGCTACGTGAAGATTTTTGAAGGGCGGGGGAGAGCAAGCGACTTTTGACGAGACGGGGCATGGAGCCGGGGAGATGATCAAATGACCTCTGGCACGCGTCGGCCTCTTTCAGCTTGCTGGGTGGGTGGAAGGGATGCGGGAGGAGCCGTTGCTTTCGACACGCAGGAGCGCGGGGTGAGGGAACGGGGGAAAGGGAGGAAATGGATTTTGAAAAGCGGGATGTATATGTCTGATGAAATATGCGAGTTTGAAATTGAGCACGTACTGCCTTGTCGGAGGCCCTTGCGGCGGATGCCAGGCTCGTCTCGCTGGACTTCGGACCAACAGGACACCAAGCACCAACATTGACATCATTTCCTTACACCACGATCCCATTTATCTCGGCACCTTTCACGCCTCCTCCTGCCTCCTCCTCTTGTTCCTTTCCTTCCTCCCGTTCCCCCTCCTCGCCCTCCATCACGATGCCCGTCACGTCCAAGGCCAATAGATCCGCCTCCAGGCCTCCCAAAAGGTCGCCCACGCTCGGCCTGGTCCTTCCCATGTCTCCGTGGACAAATTCTTTGATATAGGTGCCCGCGGAAGTTCGTAAATGCAAAGTGAAGTACGTTCCCACAGCCATCTCCCCGCCTTCCTCCCCGCCCTCCTCCCCGCCCTCCACCACCTTCACATCCGTGCAACGCATCTCATGGATCACCTTAGGCCGAGTCAAAAGCGCGCGGCGATGTAAGACCCGGATCGGCGTTTTCTGCGCTACCACTAGCTCCTTGCTCCCCTCCAGACTAGTAGCCAGGAGCGCTCGGTCCACGCGGCCCCCCACCCAAACACGACAGCTGTACATCTTCACCTTCTCCGTGGCCCCTGCGTGCATTGCCTTCACTTCATGCTTGTCCGAGAGTCGCAACCCGTGCACTCGCACGTCCCCCCCCGAGTTCAGGCCCGTCGTCTGATTGATTGCCGCCTCCAAGCCCGCCACCTCCTCTCTCCCCGGGATCCGCCGGGGGTCGTTCACGCGGAGGAGGAAAGGCCGCCCGGTTCCCAACATCCTCACGTCCATGTCCTCTCTGCCCGAACCTATCAGCACGGCCGAGGTCGCGCTTGTCCAATCGAGCACGGGCTCTGCGACTACCTCCTCTACCGAGGCTTTCCCCTTTCGCCTTCCCCCCTCTACCACCCACAACGTCTGCGGCATCTCTCGGCTTAATTTTAGGTACCGGCCCGCCAGAAAGATTGCCTCTCGGGTCACTTGGACCGAAGAAGCGGCCGGCGTCTCCAGCGCCGCGTACGCAGTGGGCGAATGCGTGGAAGGAGGCATCAGGTTTCGCGCAAAAAAAACAGCCAGGCCTGACCGCACGTTCGGGTCACCCGTGGCCGCCTGTAGGACGCGCGCTACCACTGTGGCATTACAGAGGTTTTCCTGATTGCTCTCCTCGTGTCGCCGGCGCTTCCGGGTACGGTTAAAGGCCTTCCCCGTGGCGTTCGGCAAAAGAATGCGCACACCCTGGTGGTAGTCCGCCTCGTCGGCCCCCGCGTGCCAGAAAGAGAGGTCCACTCTCAGGGCCCCAGGGGAAGGAGTAGATGCCGCGTACAAGCATGGATAATGCTTCGGTAAGCATGACTCCAAGACTGCTTTCAGAATTTCTTTCACGTCCAGGCGCCGCCCCGGGTCCTGGTGACGCCCAGTTTGCTGCTCGCACGCTACCCATTCAAGGGCGGCGCGGTCCCGGATAGCCACAGAACCGGGCAGTGAGACTCCTAGGATGAATGGAACTTTTCTCTCCAGGAGGTATTTGGAGTGTTCAGCAACCATTTCACCGACAGGGTCGGTGGTACTTTTATGTTGTGTCATGTCAGGGCTATCACCGCCAGTCGGCAACACGTACTTTTTCGTTTTAATTTGCGCTAAAATTGCATCTAACAGAGCCGAGCCAAGTTCCCTATCACCTGACGACTGTAGTATGCCCAAACAAAGCGGACACATTCTGCAGGTGGCATGGCTTATTTCTGCACCCTGCGCAGAGCAAAGGGTGGCACGGAGTTGACGTTCCGGGGCACGAAGTATTTCAGCATCGCATACGCCCGCCAGGCGCAGGCTGCATCGAATGCAATTTATTTTGGGGTATAGAAGACTGAATGCTGGAAGCGACCAGGTATCCTCGTCCGGCAAAGGCAACGAAGGTGGTGGGGAAACAGGCATTACGCCCGCCTGCCGCTGCCCCTGTCTTTCTATAGGAATAAAATGGTATGAGCTTACTCCGTCGAACAAAGTACCTCCTTTTCAAGAGACGAGTATCAGTCGTCCTAAAGCGCCTTATCAGACAGCCCGTGTAACCTATCGCAGGACGAGGGCAACGGAGGAGAGGAGAGAAAGGCTTTTGAGTAAAGGGGGAGGAGGTTATTTCGGGGGGGGGAGGTTAGACGCGAAGCAGCAAACATTTGAGTTACACTAATGCTGTGCTTTGTCCCTATGTGATCACCTGTAATGGTATCACTCATTATAGCCAGATCGATGTGTGAACATATCCCTCCCTCGCATAACGTGCACGGCAACACATCTGTACAGGCTATGCGTTTTACCAGTCCGGAGGGAGGTCGTAACGCGTCGGCTGTCTCTCTGGCTAACTTCAGCTATCTTCTACGAGTACTCCTCCTCCACACGTTTGCTGTTGTATTACTCAGCTCGTTATCAGCTTGGGCATTTTGTCCTTCTCTCCCCGCGTTGACCCCACTGCTCGCACAAAAAACGTTCGCCATCCCTAGAATTAGCACCCCCTGCTCTCGTTTTACAAGTGCTTCTACAGCGTTGAAAATGGGTCTCCTTTACGAAGCTAAGGCCGGAACGCCACTCTTAGAAGCCATGTCTCAAGCTATTGGACAAGCACTCCACAACGATGCAAAGGCCACCGTCCTGGAACCCACCGGAGGCGGAGGCTTTGCCGGGGGGGGGGGGGCTAACACAGGCGTTGCCGAAGACAGAAAAGTAGGCGAGAAGTACTTCTACAAATCGACGGGGTCATGGGGACTGGACATGCTTTTGGCAGAGTATAAGGGGACCAAGGCCATGTATGACACGCATACGATTCGGGTTCCCACCCCTGTGGCTGTCGGAACCTCGGACGCTCAGGCATTTGTCGTTTTCGAATACTTGGCCATGGGCGGAACAAGGTAAGGCTAGGGGATGAGAAAGTGGTTGAAGAAAGGCGCAGATATTCTGTTATGAGCAACGACTGCTTGTTTGCCGTGCTAGGAACCCGGATCTTCACACGGGCTCTCGCCAATTTTCGTGCTACCACGTTTCACAGGGGAGACGCTGCGGGACGCATGGGCCGAGAACTGGCGCAGATGCACCGACACACAAGCAAGAATGGTCAATTCGGTTGGGATATCGATAATACGATTGGGGCAACCCCGCAACCGAATGGGTGGCAGGCGTCATGGGTTGAGTTCTGGGACGAGAAGAGGCTGGGGCACATGTTGAAGTTGTGTCGCCGAGAAGGACACGACTTTGGTCAAGTGGAGCGAGAGCTCCGCGCCAAGGTGAAGCAGATTTTGTCTGAGGACGGGTACAGTCCAGCGCCTTCCTTGCTGCATGGGGACCTCTGGACTGGAAACGTGGCTGCGACAGGAGAGGGCGTCCCGTGCATTTTCGACCCTGCGGTCTACTACGGCGACAGGGAGGCAGACCTGGCCATGACAGCCTTGTTCGGCTCCCTGGCCCCGGCGTTTTACACAGCCTACATGGAGGAATGGCCCCTGGAGCCGGGATATGAGAAGAGGAAGGTGGTCTATAATTTGTACCACATCCTGAATCACATTGTCTTGTTCGGGGGGGGGTACCGGTCGCAGGCCCAGAGGATGATAGATCAAATTCTTAAAATGTAAGGCCTACCACTTATCATGGGAGACTTTTTGAATCTCTATTTCAATCATGCATATAAAATTATGCCGCGTAACACAACAATGGGAGCTCTTAACCGGCTGTGAGCTTGTTTTTGAAAAATAGATCTCCGCGCCGGTTTACTCTTGTATCTGCATTTGTTACTAGGCTCGGCACTTGGCTTATTTAACTTAGTTTGAAAGCTTAAAAGTTCAATTGTTCGACACAACTGCCATGGTATAAATCCTTCAGAGCTCTGTGCAATGGACGAGGCTTCACATACCTCAATTATACCAATTGACACGTTTGACATGCAGAAGCATGTAAATCATCATCATACACACACACATGCGCACGTTAATAAAATACAGAACCTGGGTAGTCCATCAAGGATCCTTTTTCCCGACCTAATACACAGATACATGATTGTATCTGGCGTATTTTCAGATCCCTTTCCTCAAACTGTCCGTCCGTCCGTTCCCCTTCCTGCGAATATTCTGCTGACATCAAACGCCATAAAATTAGTTTCAGTCCTGACAGCACGCCCCTCCGAGCAAACATCACATATGCAGGAAAATGTTATATACGTACTTCTATCTCGCTCAGGTCTTCGCCCGCGCCAGAACAAGCTACCACAGACTTTCTTCCGTGGAAGAAACGGAGTAGCTACAAGTCGAGGCTGGCGACAGAGGTGGGGTTACGCTTCCGACGCTTCGACCGTCCTCTGACGGTAGACTTAGTGGCCGTCGATATCCTGCGGGCCTCTTGATTGAGCCTGGGGTTTTCCCGCCCCGGGGCTTGAAGAAGAAAGAGAAAAAATAGTTTCCTACCATTGTCACCCCGACACAAACCACCATCAGGTACGCCCAGGAAGTGCTTTCGTAATGATACACGCCAAGAGCCAATTCTGAGCCCTTCCCACCACTCCCAGAAATTACAAATGGGTCCTCCGCCGTCGCCGCCCTCAGGCACGGCGTGCTCGTGCCACTGCCGCTGCTATTGGTGCTCGACCCACTGCTGCTTGATGTGTAGGAGGCCATCGAATCAGAAGCTTCCGTTGAACAAGGAGGCGGGATTGGCCCGTCGCCAGAGCAAGGCAAGCCTGGTAGCGGCTCCACTAGGGCCCCTGCTTGTGGCTCCGTTGCCTGTTCTATTCCATCATTCTTCCCCAGCCACTCCACCAAATGAGGGGGCAAGAATGAGACTAAGTCGTTGCTCCCATCATCCAGGAACCGGGCACTGGTCCACTCCTGTACGCCTTTGGCAAAGACGAAGGGGGAGATGTATTGAAGATTTCTGGCAAACATTCGCGTGGCTGCAGTCCACGAATACTTCTCTGCGTGCGCCCTAGCCACGGCCGGGTCGATCTCCAGAGCCCGCATGCACGCGGAGCGCAGGTTTTCGTCCAACACTCCTGCCCCGGATGTACCGACCACGTCGATAGGTCCAGAAACTGGGTAGGCTGCTACCGGCAATCCCGTGGCCATGGCCTCAAGCAGCACCAATCCAAAAGTGTCGGTCTTGCTAGGGAAAACGAACACGTTGGCCTGCTGGTACAGCTTGGCAAGCTCCGTCTGATTTAAAAAACCGAAATATCGGGCATTCGGGTAAGCTTCTTGAAGCCCCTGCAGGGCTGGTCCGTCGCCTACCACCCATTTTTGCCCGGGCAGGTCCAGTGCCAAGAAAGCTTCCATATTCTTCTCAACGGCCACGCGGCCTGCGTACAAGAATATGGGATACTCAGAATCACTCCGTGACATGCGAGTGTTTGGGCTAGGCGGTCTGAAAATTTCCGTGTCAACACCACGGCTCCAAAGCTGCACATGCTCAAAAGCGTGGCTCTCCAAGTCACGCTTCACCATGGGGGTAGGAACCATGATAGATTTGGAATGACTATGGAACCAGTGCAAGTAGCGGTATGTCACGCTGAGAGGCAAAGCCAGCCGTGCATAGACGTATTCTGGAAAGCGAGTGTGAACAGCAGTCGTGAAAGGAATGCCGAGCTCCACGGCGAAATTTCGGGCAGCCCATCCCAGCGGCCCTTCCGTGGCCACGTGCAGGGCGTGCGGAGCTAGCTCAGTGATGCGACGACGCACTTTTTCGCCCGGAAGGACGGCCAGTTGAATGCTAGGATATGTAGGACAGGGTACAGTATTGAACTCGAGGGGGCTAATGACGTGTACTTCGACGCCTAATGCCCGCAGGACACGGGTAGTTGTGTTGAGTGTCCGGACGACGCCGTTGACTTGAGGTTGCCATGCGTCGGTCACGAGTACCAAGCGCTTGATTTCATTGACCACAGTCTCAGCCATGAATTCTTATTCTTTCAAGATTTGCTTCGAAATGGAGATGGGCTTGGAGGGAACGGCGATCTTGCGGAATGTGTCTGTTATTGTGGGGAAAGCGAGAAACATGATGTATTCGCCCAAGACAACCTTCAAAGTGAAGCAAGCGAGACAGAAAAACGAGTGACATTGTTCAAGTATACCTTGTTACTCAGACAAAAGATGCCAGACATGAAGTAAAAATCCATTTCCCACCGCGATCACTTCACTAGAAGCCTTAACGAATCAAGTCGGATTCGGTCGTACATTCCCCAGCACGTGACAATATTTAACAGTCCAAAAGTCATGAATGCTGGACAAAGGCAACAAGTGGCATCATATCAGGTATGTTATTGGTATAGATTTATAAATTCATATTAAAATAGGCCCTGTTAAGGCAGGAAACTATGCGTATTTGCGCGACTACAGCAGATTCCGTGTACGCGTCCCGACCGCTTGAAGTTTGGGCGATTCAAAAGTTCAAAATGGAAAGCATCATGAGCCCAAAAGAACACCAAAAAACGTTTCGTTGCTATTTCTACACGTCCATTTCTTCTTACAAATGCCATCACAACCTTAAATCATTACATGAATGCATCAAAAGGGTTTTCTTGCTGCTGTTGCTGCTGTCGGTCATGTTGCTGCGTCGTCGACAACCCGGTTGATACAACCCGTTGCCCCTGTTGCATGGTTTGCTGCTGGACCACTGGCGGCCACTGCAACTGCTGTTGCTGTTGTGGCTGTGGCAACCAGTCGCTAAAATCCTGACCCTTACCGTTTTGCTTTTGTTGCTGCGATTGCGGCTTCACGGGTTGAAAAGGCGTTTGGTGTGCCATACTTCCTTCCCCCGACACAAAGCCGCCTGTCACACCCCCACTTTGACTCGAACCTAGGCTCGTGAACCCTCCCGTGGAAGTATGAGATGATGGCACAGCTTGTGCATTCATCGAAGATGACAACAAAGACATCCTGTGCGGTGCCCCGGACGGGTTGCTGCCTTTCAATTCCCCCTCGTCCCAGCCACCCGTCATCCCCGTCGTCTGCATTCCGACACTCCCTCCAGCTACTAGCAGAGATGGCTGAGGCGTCAAAGTTGTCAAAGGAATTTGAGAGTGCATGTCGGTGATTGTGTTGTCTCTGCCATTAGCAGCCAAGGAGCCGCTCGCATTCGTGGAGGCCTGCGTTGGCGGGCTGCCCAGAGAACGGGGAGGAGGAAGGATGGGAAGCGGTCCCCCCGATGCGAACGGATCCGCAGCTTGCATGGAGGCGCTAGCAGTGAGTGTTTGCGACGCTGGGGCGATCTGGGGGGGAGTGGCGCGCCAGGGGTCCCTGTCGTGAGGGGAGGGGCCGACCGCCGTTTCCAATCCGAGCTGAGCCCCCCCCTCCCCCCGACCTCCAGTATTCGCGGTGCTGGCCAAATCCAAGTTACTTAGGTCCAGAAGGTCATCACCAGCCCCACGGCTTCCCGCGCTCCCCCGGGATCCGCGGCGGCTGCGGCTGATACTGTCCCGGCGGGAGGGTGGCAACATGGGCGAGACCGACGGCACGGAAGCTTGCTTGCCTCCGCCCGCCTCGTCCCCCTTCTTCTGCATCTCATTCGCTGAGAGCTTGGAGTCTTTGCCCGATATTTCGCTCCCAAGGCCCGTCAAGAAATCGTCGTCAAACGACATAAGCTCCCGTTCCTCCCCTTGTCCTACTGCCCCGGGGGGCCGTCGGTCCTGTGGTAGAGGCAAGGCCACGGTCCCTGCTTTCATGCCCTCATACAGCTGCAAGGCGGCCTGCAACTGATCATTCGCCGCCAAATACACTTCCACATCCTCAGCCCCCGACAGGACCTTGGCCTCGATGCTCTCCTGACAGGCCCGGCTGAGTTTGGCGCACTGACCCACAACGGCATGGAGCACTTCGTTCCCCGAGCCCAGCTCTTTCGAAGACTCTATCGAGTAGAGGATATCCTGTAGCATAGATTCGCTGTTCTCCACCATTTTAAGCAAAGACTCCCCCCCTTGCTGATCGGCCACCCTGCCTGGGCTTTCCCCTTCCAACGCCCCCTCAAAGGCAAATTCTCCGCTGCCTCGGTGCGTAGGCGCGGTAGGGGGAGGGGTCATAATGGGAACTTTGGTTTCGTCGTATTGAGTCCGAAATGTCAAACCTTCCCTGCGCAGCTGATGGTACGTCTGGGAGAAGAGAGGCAACTGATGTGCCATGGGCAAGAAGGCCTCGCCCCACGACTGAATCAGATCCATAGCCTTGTCGGCCACCTGCAAATTCTCCTTACCCGTCCGCTCTGAATATGTTCTCGCTACCCTGGCCATCGTTGCCATGAATTTTGGCGTGGCCACTTCTTTGTGCACGGAGGGTCCACAATTTTTCACCACCGTCTCGATTAATTCCAAAGCCATGTGCACCACGCGGGTAGACCGATGCTGCAAACGTTTGCGAATCTGCCGAATTATCTCACGTTTAACAGCCTGCTCGCTGCTACGGTTTAAGGCGTCCACTACTTCCATATTCATTGCCCAATCCACGGCCAGAAGGATGTCCGACGTTGCTTTCTCAACTAGGCCGGCCGCCCGCTCTCCCTCATCCATGAGGTGCGGAGGTAAATTAGGGCGGACAGGACCGCCGCCGCCCAGAAGGTAGTTCATATTTCTCGGATTCTCTACGGATTTTCACGGCGACAATAGATGATTTGCGTGGACGGAACGTGCCAATGGAAGGTCGAGGTTGAACGTGCTGTTCTTCTTGATGACGAGAGTTCAGTCGGGAGAGGAAAGAAGAAGAGCTCACCAGGTTTTGCCGCCGTTCACCTTGCTACAAGGCCACGTCCCGTCAATAATTGTGCCCCACCTGGAAGTGCATGCGTGTATGCGGTGGGTCAACGGTAAGATTGGCGCGGTGCGCGTTTGAGAAGGGGAGTAGGAAAGAGAAAGTCGTCGGGGGTTCTCTGAACTTCCCCTGTCCCGTCAAGGACCTCGCACAAGCCGCCTACGTCGTGCCGCCATTCCACTGCGTGGGTGGCTCCCTGGGGCAGCGACAACCCAGTAAAGCTTTTGAACAGACCATGCGCGACGCAGTGTGTTGCATCGACATACGGTGGGGTTCAACGACGCCAGGAAGGAAATGCAGGACAAAGCACGTTGGCGCAGGGCCCTGCGCGAGGGGAGGTTTTTGACGGCCTCGTCCACACCTAGACCGGCCACATGGTTGTCTGATCTTCGTCTTGACACTATTTCAATCTCTGGGCACAGACATCATGTACGGACAGCAGTCAGGACCCAAAAAGTATGGTCTTGTGGTCCCTCAGAAAAAGGCTGTGCCCGGCATGCGGGGCCGGCCCCGTCCTGCATCGGCAGCACCTCGACGGCCTGCTGGAAGCGCTTTCTCACTGGACGACGATGATTCCGACGACAACGGACAGGAGGAAGACGGGTTGGCTTCCAAAGCGTCGTTCAACAAGATGCTGCAGGTGAGTTTTTGGAATCGGAAGGTGTGACGGTGATAGCCGCAAATGCTTGGCTCACGCCTCCTTCGAGGTGGCTTAAACTTTAATCATTTACGGGATAAGCATGCATTGTAATTTAGTCTTCTTCATCCGTACTGCACAATCATTTCCGCGTAATTCTTCCAGGCTCAGAGCATAAAGGCACAGAAGTCGTTGGAGGAGGCGGAAGCCGCCGCACGGGCCTCTGACCCTTCCATCTATGATTACGACGCTGTGTACGATGAGATACACGCCAAAAGAGAAGAGCGAGATAACATGGCAGCTGAAGCAGCAAAGGAGGAAAAGAAAACATCGCGGTACATCACAAATTTGAAGCGGGCGGCAGAATTGAAGAAGCAAGAGCAAGATCGATTTTACGAGCGTCGTTTGGCGAAAGAGCGCAAAGAGGAAGACGCGCTATACAAAGACAAGGACGTGTTTGGTATGTTGCAGAGTCAAGGAGGGAAAGATTTGCTTTTCCATGAGATTGTACTGGGGTGATGAGAAAGTGCTGGCGCTGTGCACCGTCGGTCGCCGAGCCTCGACCTCATTGTCCAGACATGTCCCGGCCGTCAGCTCTTTCAGATGTACGGATGACGCTGAAATATGGAAGGTATTTTTGCTAAGATGTTGATGGTGTCCTCATATTTTCTCTACCCATTCTATTCCTCAGTGACCAGTGCCTACAAAAAAAAGCTGATGGAGACGCAGAAATGGGAGACGATCGACAGGTTGGAAGAAGAGGCGGCCCGTCGCCGGGAGGAAGAAGCAGGCGGCAAAGGAGCTCCTGGGGGCGGGAGTGGAATGGACGCCTTCTTTTCGAACTTACTGACGAAGAACATTGCCATGGGCGCAGATGTGAAAGTGGCTGCACGCTCGGCCTACACTGTCGGATCCAAGCAACAAGAATCTGCGTTTGGCACATCCTTGCCCTCCGCGACCTCCACAGCTGCAGAGACCGTCGATAATAAGGACGTCTTGGATCCCTCCAGTCGCGTTGTGGACCATGGTGGTGCGTCTCATAGACGAGGGGAAGAGGCAGATACGGGCAAAAGAGCAGCAATCACGGCTCCCTCCGGGGAAGAGTTTGTGGATAAACGGCAACGATTGGCGACAATATCGCCGCCACAACTGCCGTTACCAAGAGAGGAACGTCATCACCACGATGCAGGAGAAGCGAAGACAGCAAGTCCAGCTGATGTAAATCCAGAGGAGAGAAAAAGATCAAAGGAAGAAGCGATTCAAAAGGCAAGGGAGCGGTTTTTGGCACGCAAGAAAGGCGAGGTACACAACGAAAACATCACTGAGTCATAAAAAACGTTTTGGATGTTTTAGCCCCTCAAAGTAATTAAATATTAAATGTGATCATGAGCCCTCAGGCCCAGCGAAGACGTGCTATCAGCATCGGAAAATCGCAGTTTCGCTACTTGAGTAGGCGTCAGCTATTACATGATACTCCCCACCGTTACCATAATTATACAGGCTACTATCCTTGCAATTATGGCTTGCTTAGCAGCTCAAGTAAGACTTATCTCCTTTGAATCATCTCTGTGTTCCGTTTTTCCACTTGAAGCAGATTTAACCTCCCCACCCCCTTCGCTCAGACGCGTCGCAATACGGTGGGGCACCTGCGATTGAAAAACATGTATCACAATCAACACTCGCAGTACCAACTTTATTTCTTGTGATTTTAGGGTGTTCCACCTCATGCTCATCCATTTGGCGCAATTTGGCGCTTCTCGACTACCATCTTCGGTCACCAGACAATCCATTTTCCGTCACTTCGTTGCTGCAACTGCCTCTTGCTTCCTCCTGAGTCATTCGGCACGTGCTTTCGGCTCTCATCTTGCGATGTCCGCATCACCTGGCCCAATTACTATTGTGACTGGCAGTAACAAGGGGATAGGCCTGGAAATCCTTAAAAAACTAGCCCCTACTTCTTCCGTTGCCATATTAGCTGCACGCAACCCCTCTTTGGGAGAACAGGCTGCACAAGAGCTGCGTGATCATGGTCTCGAAAATGTGAAATATCGTCCTTTGGACGTTTCTTCTGCGGAATCCATCGAACATTTTGTAAAAGAAATTCAAAAAGACTACGGACGGGCGGACATCCTGGTCAACAACGCAGGTAGACACCTCAACGCGCTTGGCCTTTAAACTTACCGTTTGTAACTCGGCTTTTTTTATACATGTCTCCTATCGATTAAGGCAGTTGCATCATGTTTATAATTTTATCTATATGTTTTGCCTTTATACCGAAATTTTGACGCTCGACATCTATTTTACTTAGGTATCGCATTCAAAGGTCGGGATCCGACCCCCTTTCGTGATCAAGCCGCACCGACGTTCAAAACCAACTTTTGGGGCACTGTGGAACTTATAGATGCCATGACTCCGCTGCTTCGAAAGTCGACCGGCTGTCCTTGCATTGTGAATGTGGCCAGCCAGAGTGGCCGGTTGAGCATCCTGGACACGGACCGGGGGAAACAGGCAGAAATATCGTCGCCTATTTTGACACGCGACCGTCTTTTCGAGCTTGTGCGACAATTTGAACACGACGTAAGGACGGGGACACACGCTGAAAATGGGTGGCCGAACACGTGCTATGGAATGAGCAAATTGGCTTTGATCGCGTTTGGCAGGGTTTTCGCGAGAAACGAAATGGAAGGCGGCACAGAGAAAGAGGGGAAGACGTCCATCTGGTTGGCTTCCTGCTGCCCGGGCTGGTGCGACACGGACATGAGCAGCCACAGTGGACCTCGGACTGCCGAGCACGGAGCGCGGACGCCGGCATGGTTGGCGATGGAGGGAAGACAGCAAGGCGCTACGGCAGGGGGGTTCTTTTACGATGAAAAGGAGATTCAGTGGTGAGCGTACGGGGCAATTCAAATTAAGAATTTAATAAACATGTAAGACCATAGCAAGCTCGCACTATGAAACTCAAGGCGTAGAAAGGTGAGACAAAATTGCACATGTAACAGGCATTTACACTGGCTATTTTCTTGCTATCACGTTACTGGTTGGCGCCATGAGCTTGTACTGAGAAAGTTTCGACGCCGCCCGTGATCACAATGCTCCTGCCGTTGTAGAGCTCTTGCAACGAGGCCTCCATCTTTTTTTTCAGCGCGATGGTCGCGGCCGCGGTCGCCTCGCGTTCCGGGACTGTCTGTGCCAGTTTGAGCAGGATGTCTTTGCGGCGGGCCTCCGTCTCCCGTCGTCTGTCTTCGAGATTGACAAGCCGCCTTCGTGCCTGCTCCATGGAAGCGGCAACGCGCTCCAGGTAGGCCGGGGAGGATTGGAGGAGGAGCAGCTGCTGCAGGCGCTTTCCTTGTACTGCATCCAGTGCCGTTTGGACCTGGCTCAGGCAGGTCTCTACTGCCTCCTTGGAGTTGTCGAGGAGGCCCCCGACGGCCTCCCGGCAGTGGATACTGACCAGGAGCACGTGGTCTGCGTCGCCCACTTCCAAACGTCGCTGTTGCAAGAAAGCTTCGAGTTCTAGAAGCTCGTTTGTCAGGGCCTTCCGGAAGGCTGGGTTCCCGATGGGGGAAGCTTTCGGATTGTCTCCTTCTGTTCTCCATGCCGATGACGTGCACGAATGGCCGCCCGCCACCCACGAGCAATGCCCAGATGCTCCGCTCCTGTTCATCCCCACTTTCTCCCCTTCCTGAACAGAGGATTCGTCTGCGGGGATGCCACCTCCCATCCTTCGGGCATCCTGATCATTGGCCCCGGTCTCTGCGCCCAAGCTTTGTTTTTTTTGCTCGCGTGGGCATGCCCTCCGGTGGCAGCGGGCTTGACAAAGCGTTGAGAATCGATCTTCCAACCTCCCCTCGACTTCCACCACGCATGTCTTTCTCCCGCCTTCCTCGTTCTTCTGCTCGTCTGCCGCTGAATTGGCTTCGGTACGGTCCTCGTCGTGCGTGTGAAGAAATCTCCGAAAGCGATCGTAGTAGTCCAATGCCTTTCCTATCAATTCCGCACACAACTCCCTTTCGACCGCTGTCAAGGCTTCCGGTAGCTCTTTCTCGGCCATACGTGTGAGCAGCGACCTCCATACTTCTTTCTCCGCACCATTGGGGGGGGGGGCCAAGCTTTTTCTCTCCCTTCCTATCCCCGTCTGTTCCACATCCAGACCCCATGCCTCGCACGCCGCACGGTAACGCGCATTTCCTTCCTTGATTGCTTGACGATAATCGTTCAGACGACGCTCACAGTCCTCCACCTGTTTTTCATACCCGGTGATACGTCGTTGCAGGCTTGGGCATGTGTACATGGTATGCGTGGCCAGCAAACGGGCCGCCTCTCCCAAGTACACGTTTTCCTTCCGGTAGGCGCGTAATATATTGTCCCATAGCTTCAGAAGAGCCGAGGTATAAGACCCAAAAATATTCTTTGTGCGGCCTTGCTGAGCTCCTTCCAGCAAAGACATGATCTGCGTGCACGTATAAAAATGCAAGGCACTGCTTTCCTTCCCCTTGACCCAGTCAGCCACCTCTCCACCGCCTGTCTCGAGCTCCCTAAGACCTTCTTGGAGCAAAGATTTGACGTTCTTAAGCTTCTCGGTCCAGTCGCGTGGGAGCTGTTTCCTGTCTATAAGCCAGTCTGACGGACGCGGTAAGGGAATGGGCTTCAGAGAAATATACTTCAAGATTCAATTTTGCATAGCGAAAACTTGGACCATTAAAAAGGATAAGGAGTTCTGTTATTAGACAGTGGCTTGTTGTGTTCCCTGAACTCTTCTTGTGAGCTGCGAGCGTAGTCTTACCTTGTAATTTGGAATAGGGCACATATACGGGTATTGCCCCGGAATTACTCTTTTTGGTGGACAGAAACGGAATTGAATCCATTAATAATACGTCTCTGTCGTACAGTACGTGATATATGTTTTATAGAGATTATTATGAGATTATTTTTGGCGCTTTGTGGATGCTTTTTGTGCTGACTTCCCTCGTCAAGGCGAAGCACGTTGAAGCCAGTTGTAAAAGGTTGAGCTGTGGTGACAATCTATCGCGAGCGTAAATGGTATCCAATATTGCGCGTCATAACACGGAATTACGCCGAAACATGGTGAGGGAGCAATAATTAGTTTAGATTTTTCACCCTTTGTGGTAGTCGATTTTTCAAAAGATCCATCCATGCAATTAATTTCCTTTTTCAATTCCCAACCTCCCCCCCATCTCTTCATGTCCTTTACTTTCCTCATATCAAATCCCATTACTTTTGGTGTCTATCCTCTACCTTATCAGGGAACGGAGAAGCTATATTCCACGTCTTGATACCAAATCCCCATCTTTATTCCGTTTCCAAATCAATTCCCCGCCTCGGGAAAGCTGCAGCAGACGGGCAGGATTCTTTCCCATGAGCAACCCCACTCCCAGGGCCTCTCGCACGCAATCATGTACACAACGCGAGAGCCTGAGGGCTATCCCATACCAAAGTGCCTTTTTCATCCAGATAAGTGGCTGAAAATTTACTTCAGCGAAATTTCCTTCACCGTGGAAGGCGCCGCACATGAGATGTCCACAGGTGGGCGCAAGCTGCAGCACACAGAAATGGCATCATGCACAGGGTTTTTCAAGAAATCCCCAATCAACTCCTGATTGACGGGAACGCTGTTGTCGACGGCTGTGTAGGCCAGCTGGTCCAAGATGTAGTCAAAGCGTGGAGCCCATTTCCTTGAACCCAAGCGGGCGGTGATGGAGCAGTTGTCCACCATGAAGGCCACGCCCTTGTAGTGCATATAGGGGCACAGGGAGTCCACCGCCTCGATCACAGACTCGTTGACAATCTCCGAGAAAGAATGCCCGGCCTTGCGCAGCACGTCGATCTGGGCCATCATCGTTGCCACGTACACGCCCGCCGTGAAGGGGTTGAGGGGGATCTCGTCCTCTTTCCTCGCGGCCCGCACCGTCTCCCCCACCTGCCACGTGTACGTGCCGTCAATCTTCCCCACGGGGAATTCGCTTAAGCGCTCCGAGTGCATGACGACGGACCGGATCTCGTTCCCGCTTGCAACCTCGTCGTAGATCTCTTGGAGGATCTCGCGCGCGGGTTTGTAGGTGGCCGAGTACGCCTTGTTGAAAACCTCCTTGTCCGCCGCCGAGAGCGAATTGTAGAGCTTGAGGACCCCCTCCTTGGAGATGATCTTGGTGATGGGCCCCGTGATGCTCTCCGCGGACTCCTTGAACGCCTGCTCGGGCGTCATCCCCTCCGCCACGTACCGGCGGAAGAGCGTCTCAATGATGCCGTGCACGGCCCCCAGGAGGATGCCACGCTCCCCATAAATGTCCGACTTGTACTCCTCGGTCATGGTCGTCTTGAACAAGAAGGGCGACCCGATCGCCACCCCCCACCCCAGGGCCAGTTCGGTGGCTTTTCCGTTCGCGTCCTTGTGGACCGCGAAGGAGGAGTTGATCCCTGCCCCGTTCACGGTCTTGCCCTGCTCGTACAGGCGACGGACGGAAGGACCCATGCCCTTGGGGCACACGGCGATCACGTTGATGCCTTCGGGGAAGTCGGAGCCGATGCTCTGGAGGTAGCCGAGCAAAAAGCCGTGGGAGAGCCCCAAGGTCGCCCCGGGTTTGAGCGCCGCGAAGATCTCCTTGTGCAGCTTGACCTGGGCCGCGTCCGAGATGAGGAGGATGACCATGTCCGACTCCTTGATCACGTCGAACATCTCGCCCAGAGTCCCGTCCTTCTCGGTGAATCCCACCGACTCGGCCAGCTGCCAGGACGGCGAGGACTTGCGCAACCCCACCTTGACCTTCACGCCCGTCCCCGCCAACGACTCCTTCAGGTTCTGTCCCTGCGCCGGTGCTTGGGAGCCCCATCCGATGATGCCGATCTGCTTGATGCCCTCAAAGGCTTGAGGGAGGAGGGGAAACAGGTCGCGCCCCCCCTTGACAATCTCCTCTTGGGTGCCCCCCAGAGAGATGGGGGTCTTCTTAAAGACTTTCGAGTCGAAGCCACCGGCACCAGAGGCACGCAGGGTCAGGCGGGAGAAAAGACGGGGGGAAGGGGCGTTGGCGGCAGCGGACGCGGAGACGCACCGGTGTGGGAGGCCGCGGGTAGACAACCAACTTGAGCCTGGGGAAAGGAGGGATAGGTGGGACACACAGGCTTGCAAGAGCTGACCGAGCACTCCCCCGTTCTCGATCGCCATACATACGCCGCCATATCTCGTCGTACAGAGGCGCGGGTGGGATCGCTGGCTCGAACATGCATGACATAAAAAGAGCGGGATTGGTGTCGCCTCCCGTTCCCTCTGATTAATTTGGGAGACGACTACCTCGTAGCATCGTACACCTTCAGTTCACAGGGATTCGCGACGTACCTGACACAGGAGCTGTAGGCATGAAGCCAGCGGCAAACATAGGCATGGCCACGGCCAGGAGGAGGCTGCAGCACTTCATCATCCTGCAGGCGAGCAACGAAGACGGCCCTGTGCGGATATGTGCAGAAAATTAATGATGTCTAGTTAGTGGTACGTGACAAACTTCCTGTAATTGGCTTAGTTAGGACAATCTTGGAGGCTGCACCGACGTGAAAAAACTTGCGATGGCAGTTGAAAAAAAGGGGGTCGCTTGCTTTTTGCTGACCATCCGACTGCAGCTCCCGTCATGCCTCTTCAATGCAGTACGCTTGACACGAAGTTTTCAATGTCAAGAAATCAAGGCTACGCCTACATTCTTAGAAGAGTACACAGCATTCACAGAATGCCTGAGTCCATCATACGGCGCTGCGCATCTCCGTCTTAATGGTGGAGAGAGTGCGGCGAGGATGCCGCTTGTAGTATCCGCGCTCACTTGTTACCGTTCCTTTTTCCGCCCGAAAATATGGCGCGAAAACCCTGCACTATTCCACGACTCGTGAGTCAAGAAAAGAAAATATGGCGCGAAATACCTCTTTTGGTTCTGAAAATATGGCGCGAACGAGCGGGTCTGATATCGGAGTCGGATTGTGAATCACGGCGGTGACCTCCAACCCCGACTTCTTGGTCATACCCCCCGTGACTGTGCGGGCCTGTCCCGTCAGGTGCCACCGATTATTACGCTTTTCTCGCCACCCGAACGCATGTCTTCAGAAACACACATGAATTGCGCCGTGAATTTCTGCACCTGTTCGCCGTCGTCGGGGGCAGGAGATCCTTCTCTGGCTTGAGTTGAAGGCGTGCGAGTTATGAACACCCAATCGCAAGCCTATTTTTCACTTTAGCACCCAAAAAAAGTGGGGGCGTTGATTTGCGTTCTTTAATTATTGACCTTGTACATGTCGAGAGCATGTACAGGCGGGTTTTCCATAATCTCTGATCGTGTGCACTTTCAAAGGTAGCCGTACACGGCGTGTGAATGGTTGGGATGTGGCTTCCTCTTTCTAGTGACACATCCTTCACGTGCTGCTCAAATCCACCCTTTTAATTTTACCGCATCACACTCCGTTCATCGCAACCTACAGATCGGTTGCGTTGACGGACCGCGAGAGGGTAGTTTGCAAGTACGGCACTATTTTCACAATGCCTGCGGCTGGCAGTGTCATGAACGGTGAGAAGCTCCTGGAGGGATAGTCTTCTCGGGCGGTCCTGCGTTTTGTTCGTGCAGGGAACTTGCTTTTAGACCTGACGTGTGAGGAGGCTTGACTCACGCATATCCATGAATTTTGTCTGAGCGATTTTTGTACCGTTTTGTCTAATATTAGTGATCAGGAATGCGTCGTAGCATGGCTCCTACTTTTTGAAACGTGTTCGTGCCTGACAGATGCTTGTACGTCATGGAGGGTCTGACGACGTTGTTTCTGAGCTTTAGTAAGCGCGCGGCATTCATTTCCTCGTCACCCGACCAATCACCAAGAGCTGATCGTAAACGTGTCCTATTGCTCCCTCTTAGGCACGCCCATGGTCTCCGCCGTCGGCAATGGGACGCATGTGCGGTCTAGCCTGGAAACGAACGGGTCAACTCCCGGGCCACAGGGCAAGGAGTCCCCGTCGACCAGGAGTGGCGAGACGGTGGACAACGTGGCCTGGAAAACCGACCTTCTGTTGTACGTGAACGGCCTCCGGACTGTCCTTCACCAGGTCGCGCCAGAGACCACCCTGCTCCAGTACCTCCGTCTCTGCGGCCTGACGGGGACCAAGCTGGGCTGCGGGGAGGGTGGGTGCGGGGCATGCACGGTCATGGTCTCTTCCTGGGATACGGCGCAGCAGAGGCCTCGGCATGTGTCGGTGAACGCCTGCCTGGCCCCCTTGGCGGCCATGGACCACTGTGCCGTCACCACCGTGGAAGGGATTGGCTCCATCCGTGCAGGGGTCCATCCCTTGCAGCGCCGCGTCGCCGAGCTGCACGGCTCCCAGTGCGGGTTCTGCACGCCGGGCATCATAATGGCCATGTATACCCTGTTCCGCAACAACCCCGAGGCCTCCGCGGATTTCTTGGAGGAGAACATGGACGGGAACCTCTGCCGATGCACGGGGTACCGGCCTCTGCTGGACGCGGCCAAGACTTTGCTCGGGCCCGGGGCTCGAGGGGCAGGCTGCTGCCGGGGAGGGAAAGGGTCGTGCCCCTGCCAGGAGGCCAGCGACAAGCCCGTCCCCACGGAGGGCGCTGCCGATATTCACGTCCACGCCACCACGGAGGGCCGTGTGAAGGACCTGGCGCGGTACCCGCCCTTGGAACGGGACCCGTCCACCGAGCCGATCTTCCCACCGGAGCTGGCCCTTGCCCACCCCCAGCCCCTGCGGTTCGTATCCAAGCACATGACTTGGTACCGTCCGACCACCCTGGCCGCCCTGCTTTCACTCAAGGCGGCGCATCCGGAGGCCCGCGTGGTGGCTGGGAACACGGAGGTGGGGATCGAGACCAAGTTCAAGCAGGTGCCCGTGCCCGTGGTGCTGGCGCCCGTGGCCGTGCCTGAACTCAACGTCCTCCGGGTCACCGAGGCGGGCGTGGACATAGGCGGCGCCGTCTCCCTGGCCCGTCTGGAGCACTTTGCCGGGCAGGACCACGCAGGCTTGAAGCAACGGGAGAAGGAGGCGTTCAAAGCCCGGGGTCTCGAAGCCGTGCATGCCCAACTGCGTTGGTTCGCGTCGAATCAAATCCGAAACGTGGCCTCCTTGGCGGGGAATCTGGCCACGGCGTCGCCCATCTCGGACATGAACCCGGTCCTGGTCTCCTTGGGCGCGACCGTGACGCTGGCTTCGCAGGCAAGAGGAGAGCGGGTCGTGCCTGTCCGCAGCTTTTTCCGGGGCTACCGAAAGGTGGACATGCTCGAGGACGAGGTCATCAAAACCATCACCCTCCCGTTCCCGGCCTCCCGCTTTGAATTCGTGGGCCCCTACAAGCAAGCACGGCGGAGGGAGGACGACATAAGCATCGTGACCGCGTGTTTGCGGGTGCGGCTGGTCCCTGTCGCCTCCCGATCTGCCGAGGGGAGATGGGTGATCGAGGAGGCGGGCTTTGGGTTTGGCGGGATGGCTCCCACTACCGTGGCCGCCCAGAAAACCGAGGCCTTCCTACGCGGGAAAGACTGGGCTGTGAGCACCATTCGGGCCGCGTCTCAGGTGCTGAGGGAAGACCTTCCCCTCCCGGCCACCGTCCCGGGCGGACAGGCTGAATACCGCCGTACCCTGCCACCCTCCTTCCTTTTCAAATTCTTCGTCAAGACCACGCTGGAGTTGGAATCCCTGGTCGCTGCGGCCCCCCCTTCGTCGCCTTTGCCCCCTGTGCCCGTCATCCCTGCCGCCGAGCGCTCCGCCGCCCGTTCCTTTTTGACCGAACCCAAGCCTGCCACCCGGGGCGAGCAGCGTTTCACCTCGGTGCGTGTCGGCGAGGGCCTTCAAGACTACCCTCCCGGCGCGCCGCACACCCCTGCCCCCGCCGAAGAAATTGCCAAAGGGCGAGGGGCCGTCGGGAAGCCGGTCATGCACAAGTCCGCCCTCGCCCAAGTGACGGGGGAAGCTAAGTATACCGACGACCTGCCCATGCCACCGCCCCCCGGTCTCTTGCATGGGGCCCTGGTCATGAGCACGAAAGCTTACGCGCGCCTGGTCTCGGTAGACGCCACGGCCGCCTTGGCGGTGGAAGGCGTGGTGCGCTTCATCTCCTACAAGGACGTGCCGGGGGGTAACAAGATCGGCGCGGTGGTCAAAGACGAGGAGTGTTTTGCCACCCAGGAAGTGCACCATGTCGGGGCCGTGATTGGAATCGTAGTGGCGGAGACGGAAGCGGCCGCAGGGGAGGGGGCTCGGGCAGTCAAGGTGGAATATGAGGAGCTATCCCCCGTGATCACAAACATTGAGGAGGGAATCCGGCACAATTCTTTCTTCGCCTTCGACCACATGCTTGAGAGCGGTCCAAACGTGGAGGCAGTGTTGGCGGCGGCGGCGGGAAACAAAGAAGGGGCGGTGGTGGTGGAAGGAGAAATGAGAGTAGGGGGCCAGGAACATTTCTACCTAGAGACCAATGCCACGTACGCGATTCCCGGGGAAGACGGGGCCTTGGAGGTGTGGGCGTCGACTCAGAACCCGAGCAAGACACAAAATTTCTGTGCCTACGTATGCGGGATCCCCACCAACCGGGTCGTGTGTCGGATGAAAAGGATGGGGGGTGGATTTGGGGGCAAGGAGACTCGCTCCGTCTTCATCTCCTGCACGGCGGCCTTGGCTGCACATCTGACCCAGCGTCCGGTACGGATATCCTTGGATCGGGACGTGGATATGCACATCACGGGTCAACGCCATGCGTTCTTGGCACGGTACAAGGCGGCCGCGGGCATGGACGGGAAGCTCCTGGCCTTGAACGTGGAACTCTTCAACAACGGCGGGTTCTCCCTCGACCTCTCGGGCCCCGTGGCGGACCGCGCGCTCTTTCACGTGGATAATTGCTACCGGTGGCCGTCTCTGCGAGCGCGGGGACGCATTGTTCGCACCCACCAGGCTTCGCACACCGCCTTTCGTGGCTTTGGAGGACCGCAAGGGATGGTCATCACGGAGGCGATCATGGATCACCTGGCGTCGGCGTTGGGCACCGACCCACAGTTTTTCCGAGAAAAGAATTTTTATCAAGAGAAGGAGAGGACGCATTTCGGACAGGAATTAGTGCGGTGGCACGTCCCCCGGGCTTGGGAAGAGGCCTTGAGGGAGGGGCAGGTGGCCGCACGGCGGGGTGAAATTGAGGCCTTCAATGCCGCCCATCGGTACCGGAAACGAGGACTCTGCGCCATCCCGACCAAATTTGGGATTTCATTTACCGCCAAATTTATGAACCAGGGAGGCGCCCTTGTGCACGTCTATCAGGACGGCACGGTCCTGGTATCGCACGGCGGCACCGAAATGGGCCAAGGCCTGCACACCAAAGTCTGTCAGATCGCTGCCCGGGCCTTTGGGCTTGAGGAAGAGCAGGTCCACATTGCTGAGACCGCGACGGATCGGGTCGCAAATTCTCAGCCCACGGCGGCTTCCATGAGCACGGATTTGTACGGCATGGCTACGTTGGACGCTTGTCAACAGATTCTCAGGCGGCTCGCCCCCGTCCGGGCACGGCTCGGTGGGGAGAAGGCGGAGTGGACGGCGGTAGTGCAAGCGGCATACTTTGAACGCATCGACCTGTCGGCGCACGGGTTTTACATCGTGCCGGACGACATGTGCGGGTATGACTGGGAGAAAAAGGGTGTAACCAACAACAGCGAAAGGGGCCAGCCCTTCAATTACTTCACGCAAGGCACGGCGGTGTCAGAGGTGGAAGTGGATTGTCTGACGGGCGACGCCCGGGTGCTGCGGGCCGACATAGTAATGGACGTGGGTGCGTCGATCAACCCCTCCATCGACGTGGGCCAGATCGAGGGTGCCTTCGTCCAGGGCTTTGGGTGGCTGACAACGGAGGAGCTTATCTGGGGCGACGCAGACCATCCCTGGGTAAAACCGGGGTCCCTTCTGACGCGTGGACCGGGCGCTTACAAAATCCCGGCCTTCAACGACGTGCCCATTGATTTTCGGGTGACGCTCTTGAAAGATACCAAGAACCCCGTGGCCGTCCATTCCAGCAAAGCGATCGGAGAACCGCCCTTCTTCTTGGCGGCTTCGGCGTTTTTCGCGATCAAAGATGCGGTCTCAGCCTACCGAACACAGGAGCTAGGTATTGATGGGTTTTTCCCCTTTTACGGGCCGGCGTCCACGGAGCGGATTCGCATGGCATGCGTGGATGACTTGGCAGCGGCGAGCATGGAGGAGGGTATTGAGGCGGCAGGCTTTCAGGCAAAGGGAAGCTGGTAGGGAGAAAGTGCTTGCTATCGTACGATTGTATCTGCAGGTGCTAGGACGTGTGCACTGGACTACAGGTGTCAAAAAGTGTTCCGGATCTTCTTATGGCGTTGAAAAGGGCGGAAGTTGTACGACGGTAGCTTTACACAATATAAATTGCTGCGAGGTATGGTGAGGGTAAATGAAACAGAAAACACGTCAAGCAGACAAATAGGGTGTTGCAGGACAGGCGCGCATAGAAAAAATTAGGCAGGATTTCTGTTGACAGGAGGAGGCGTTGTCGGAGCCCCGTCTTGGATGTGGGGTTGATACTGCGTGATGCTCACAAACTTTAAGGCAATGAGTAGGTGCCAGGAGTTGGAGAGCACGGATGTGAAAAGCCGTGTAGGATAATGGAGAGACTGCGTGAGTTGTGCTTTCCGCCTCGTGACCAAGCCGCCCGAGGGTGCCAAATTACATAGATTAGAGACGTGGGGTTGGAGGCTAGAGCTAGTCCCCCGCACGATCATCAAGGCAAACTCATGAATGAAGACATATGATGAGCGAAATGGGTGAGGCTTCACCTCTATTTGTCGCGCTCGATAATTCTTTTTTTCATGAAAACGCACACATGAATCATACACTGCACTTTACAGCCTCTCACGGAGGGAGGCGGTTTGATACGGTCCCTCTTGGTTGTTCTGGTCCCATCCGCGCCCCCCTTTTCCTGCACGCTCGCTGTTAACAGGCTTTCCTCTAGCCAATTGATCCCCTGTCTCTTCTTCCGCCGTCATCCCTCCCGTCCCTTCTTCCCCCCTTCCCACTACTCCGCTTGCCCTGTCGTACCTGCGCAAACCGTCCACGTAGATCCATTCCAGTGCCCGCGCGGGGGAGAGCAGTTTGCAGTAGTGATAGCCAGCACTGTCGGGATAAATGTTTGCGGTGACGTCCGTCACGAGCGTAGGGCTCTGTATATGCCAGAAGTACTGCTCCTTGAGCCGATCGTACTGCTCGTGCAAGCGCAGGGGGCTGTTGATCCAGATGGGACCGATCTGCACGCGGCGTCGAATGTCGGGGTCGAACACGGGCTGTACTCCCAGTCTATCAAACCTCTCTTTCGTTCGGGGCGGAGCCTGGGCGTGGGCCCAGGCGAATGCTTTGGCATTTATTTCCGCGCAGAAATCGAATTTATCCGTGTCCGCCAAGGCTGCTTCCGGATCCACCGTCTCCTGGTAGATGGACTGCCGGCTTTTCATCTTGGCCCGAATTTCCGCAGCGGTGACGGGGGCAAAGCCAGCATCCAGGGCGTCGAGTGGGTCAAAGATCAGCTCACTCACAGTGGTGATGTTGAGCACGCAGCTCCCGTCCAGGAGGGCCCCCGTTGTGCAGCCGTTCCACAGGTGGGCATGATGGTAGGGCTCTGTGTCTCGCACGTCGTGGAAAGCGTCCCGGACCACGTAAGTGGCGTACCCCTCCAAATCTCCGACGTGCGCCTGAGCCACGTCCATGACCCACAAGCATCCACACACGCAGTTCGTCTCCGTGCTCGGTTCCCGGTCCTCAGGCTGTGGGGGCCAGGCCGGGTAGAAGGGGCAGTGCGGGCTGGGCCTGTCGGAATTGCAGGGCGGCTGAAAGTGCCAGGAGCCTTCCAAGAGCATGGCTTTGATCAAGGGGTCGACCAGCTGCGCCGTTGTCTCCAGTGCCGCGGTCATCACACTGTCCTCCTGAAATCGAACGTCTCCGCTGCTTCCACGATCCTCACGATCTCCTGCTCTCCGCAGCTCCTGGCGCAGACGCGCGCGCATGAAAGCCGCCATCACCTGGGCAATGCTTTCGTGGCCGTCATCCTCGGAAATTTCGGCGGTCAGATCCGCCAAAGCCACAGGAAGAGGCGGTTGGCCTGACGCGAAACTCATGTGATTCGCCCCCGGGACCACGACCACGGGGAAATCCTCCGTCTTCTCCGCCTGCATGCGGTAGACATGCGAGGCTTGAGCGACGCGGGACACACGCATGTTCCCGTCTTTTTCTCCCCCCACGGTCAGGGTTGGGACGGGGTAAGTCATGTTGTCGTACTCGCGCAGGAGCACAGAAGCCATCAAGATCCCTCCCACCCAATCTTCTGCATGCTCTTGAGCGTAAGATTGCGCACGGACACCACCGAGCGAGTGTCCGGCAAGGAAGCGTGGGGCATCGACCGGTAGCCCGCGAGCCGTAAAATTAGATTTGAGATCATTCATAGCGCCGTCAAGATAGATAGGAACATTCAGATTAACATCCGGCAAACCTATCCACAGACGTACGTCTGTCTGAATTACTGTTTGGAGCGTGCGACATAAAGGCAGATATGCCTCGGGAGAGACGTTAGCCCCGTGAAGGAGGACTAGGGCAACCTCAGGCCCTGTTGCTGCGTCGATGGGGGGGAGGATAAGTCCGGCAGCGGGAGTAGTTGTCACGCTGAAGACAAGTAAGATGGACGCCAGAACACCTGGTAGAAAGCATAAAGCCCTTCTTTTCCTCCTAGCACGCGTATCTTGAGGGCGCAAGAGTTCCCCGCTGCATGGCATCCTGGCGCAGGTAGATAAATAATGCCTGGTATGGTGAGTGTGACTGGCTTGCTTTGAATTCTCATATCGCATCCGGGGTTTGAATATGGCGAATAAAAAGGTAAGCACGAGCATGCCTGCGCTCCCAGAGATGAGATCGGACCGTTATATTACCGTACACCTAGACAAATGACACGTTCGAAAAGTGTTGCCGGAGACAGGGGACATGACATAGGCAACGAGTACCATCGTCGGAGCGACTTGAAGTTTGCTGCGACTCGATAGGCGCGAACGTGGTCGGTGGCCCATTCTCTTCGTGCCACCAGGCCATACGTTTCCCACAAAACGTGAGACGAGCTGAGGGAAAATATTGAGAGACGACGCTCGCTGTCAATGCGTGTCCTTTAGAGGCAACCTTACACCATGGCATCAGCAGTAGTCTTCATTCTCTATGTCTTGATGATCTTTTGTGGGGGGAGGTTGGAGGACGGGACAGAAACTATTCATGGACGATGCCCCAGGCCTGCTTACCTCTCCGTGTATTTATTTGTCATCTTCATTCCGGCGACGGGTTTTTTTCTTCCCTTCTCTTTTTTGCATTTGACAAAATTCTATTTTATGTTCTGTCTTATTTCTATTGATCGCTATGACGTAGCTTAATTCAATGTCTTCGCTAATTTCTTGGTATTTAAAATCACTAAGCTAACCTTGTATGTGGTTGTAGTTTCACAACTTATCGCATCATGGCGCCTCACTCAGAAGTGGTTTGATACTGATGTACGGCTTCGACTACTCTAGTAGTATCGCGGCCGATTCTATAGTTTCTCATTCCAATTTCAGGGTCTAGATGCTGAGTTCCTCTTATCGTCAGCTTATTCAAGCTATCATAATTATTTGAAGAAATTCGGTAATTCATTCGTAGTTGCATTTTATATATCTGAAGATGCATCATTCTAAATGTGAGGCGCACGGCACGCATTTTTCTGGCCTGGCGGTCACGTCGTATCACGCATAGTTTGCCACAATCCATATCCAACCGGTTTTTGAAACTCCTCCACCCGGCGCTTGGCAGTGGACTTTGATTTTGTGCAATAAATACGAAGAGCAAATTTCCTTCCTCCACAACACCAGAGACTCACGCCAGCGTGGAGCGCGGGCCAGAGACCTTCAGGTACTCCAAGTGATTGGGATCGGGGGGGGAGGCGCGTGCACCAGGTTGCTCCTTGGCAGTCCTTCATGATCCCTGACGTCCTCCATGATCCAGACACCCGCCGGGCGCATCGCTCCCGCTCCACGGGTAAGTCGCTCCTCCCCCTGCAGGTGAATCCCATCCAAAGAAACCCCGGCGTCTTCCTGGTCGTCGAATTCCGAGTACGACGACATGGACGTGCACGGAGAGGAAAAGGTCCTCTTGACCTCAAGCTCTTGTCTCTCGGGGAGAGGGCACGAAGGATTCCTCCCAAGGGGTTGAGATTCAAGGTGAGGGGCAAGGGAGGCGCCGACCGCTTTTCCCCCCCTCGGCGGGTTGTAGAACGTCGACGGGACCTCCCTGACGCATGTGTGAGTCCCACGGCTCCATTGCGTTCCCCCATGACCCAGAGGGTCCCATGTTCTTCCAAGAGCCTGGTTCGCCAAGCTTGATACGTTGCTTCCTCCCTCTTGCACGATCGTCTCCTGCTCCATCTCCTCCGGGAAATGGGTAAACTGCAGCATGTGCTGCCAGTTCCAGGTTTCAGACTTTCGCGCCACACACCGAGACCCCCACGGACAAGGGTGGATGAAAGCCGCCGTGTGCCGTATCACCCGCTTGTCCGCCACCGAGTGCGTCAGAAACGAGCAATGCCGACCGTGCGGGCAAATGTGTCGGTGAGGCACACCTCCGTGGCATTCCTCCAACGCCGCCTCCATCGCTTGTTTCTCCCACGCGTTTCCTCCGCCCCGCCCCATCCCTCCCACTGGCCTCGTGTACCCTCCGCCCGCACGACACCCAACCTGCATGCACAGCGGCATGATGCTTCTCCCCACGTGCTCAAACAGAGAGGAGTGTCCAGGGCTCTCATCCAAGCATGCGCTTCCCTTTGGACAAGGGTGGAGGAAGCTCTCCATGTGCAGCATCGTTTCTGGAGTCTCCGGCGCACGCACAACAGGACAAGCCAACCCGTCAGGACACGGGTGGGTGGTGCGACGCACATGGTCCTCGTCCTGCAACTTCTTGCACAGCGGCCCCGCAAAACAGCGGAGACGAAGTTTGGGTGACCTGTGGCGTTTCAATCGATCTTTGTCCTCCTTCTCGCCGCTCGCCGGTGCGTGCAGGCAGGCAATTGCCTCATTCGACTCAGAGACAGACATGCTTGGCTTTCCATGATTTCTTTCACTTGGCATGCTGCCATGTCCTGTGCTATGTAACGGCTGCGTATCTGGCGGCATACGCAGCTGCTCTTGTGCCTGTTGTAGCAATGCATGTCGTTGCCGCGATGGGAGGGAGGACCCAGAGCCCAGATTCATCTTCGCCAGCAGATCAGTCCGTGACCCGTTTTGACCGCATTCCACACGGCTGGTGTCGCCGCCGAGCCCGGGCGGCAGGCCCTCGGCCATGCTCTGCTGTAGGAGAGGGAGCCTCGACCGGGGCCAGGGTTGGGCGTCGTTCGTAAAGTCCCCTTTTACGGCATGCAGGCTTGGC
>NW_005803570.1:0-28044 GCF_000240725.1 Microchloropsis gaditana
GGCGGATGATCGACCAAGGCAAACCAGCCCCGCCGAAGCCTGTGGGTCCCCCCTCAACACGTTAGACTGGAACATCTGAAAGGAATGATTTTGTAGAAAACGTTTTGTGCATTAGACTTCTAACGGTAGTCGCCTTCTACTTAGCAACGAACGAATCGAAAAGGTCTGCTATTCCACCAGTTCTGTGGATAAAAGGTCGAGGAGAAAGGCAGACTTGCGATGGCTAGGACATAGCCCATGCCATTTATCGAGCGGATTTCAATTGAAAAGAAGAACATTGATCAGCTTGCCTGCGTATGCGTCAACATTAAAACCATTGCTTGATTTGGATCATGCAGGAACGAATTCTTATGACCCTGTATCAAAGCATTTTCTACTGAAAAACACTCTCACTTTCTCCAATTTTCACATTCTAGATCCAGCTGTCTTGAAATATTATTCTATGTTTGCCTTCTCTATCTTCAATAATTAAGTCTATGGCCCTCTCCAGCTCTTCCAAGGAACTTTTCTTACTCTTTAAGAGGAGAAAAGATAACATTATATGGTTTCTTAACTAATTTGTGCTCGATGTCTGGCGCTAGCAGACTCCTTGGGGTATATACTTTATAGGATGTGAAACACATACAGGTCACTTCCTGATCCCAACTTTCCTCTTGCTTCTTTTCTTTCGATTTTCGAGGTATCTTAACATGCCTTTGAATGCACATTGGCACGTTCAACAGTGATTTCCAAACTATTTTACTTTGCCCTTTTAGTCGATAGCCACCGAAAGACCAAATGAGCTCTAATTAAGAGAACAGCTACCACTACTGGTTCTCGCTTCACACGATCATGAATATCATGACTAGATTACTGCAAATACACTTTCTCGCCGTTGGCCAATTAAGCAGGGATACTACCTTGTCCAACTGTCATGACCAACAACCATATGTTCAAAGCGGCTATAAGAATGGCAGAGACCCAGGCCAGAAAGGAAGTCGATGGGGAATTTACAAACTCTGTACCCATGACGGAGACATCGCTAGTGAACATAACGAGCGGGAAAACTGCGAAGGAGAGTTGGAACGACAGTATAACCTGAAGTGGCACAATACATATGATGTGTCAGCTCGGGTCATCACTATGTATTTTGACACTATGATAATTTCCGATCCAAAAAGCTCTCTTTGCGCTTGGCCCATCTTCATTCTCCACCCCTTCAGTCTCGCGGAACATTCTTCGGCCATTTACCTGCGAGAGGACGAGAAGGAAGTCTACTCCTTTGTCGCCTGCCAACACCACAGTGAACACAGCGGGGACGATCACCACCAGGCGTGTGATCAGGCGACGAAGCCAGGGTTTCAAGCGTACCTTATGAGTATACAATAAAAAGATAAAGAGGGGAGAGATTATTGACATTGATAGCAGGCAAAGTGGTAACACGACCAAGCACTGCGCACGACAAATGATCTTTCAGGGAAAGAATATCTTCTGGATGTTGTCAATTGGTCAAGCTAATACCTGCACGAAGCCCTCCATTACAATTTGCCCTGCCAATGTGCCGGTCAATGTACTGTTCTGACCCGACGCGAGGAGGGCAACTCCAAAGAGAATGGACGCAGCTTTGTTGCCTGTTGGAAAGGGAATTCAAAAAAAGCGCATCAAGGATGTGTAAGAAGCAGGACCGCCTTTCTTTATCTTCTTCCTTCCCTTCTCATGCAGAATTTCGCAGTCTTACATTCGTTCATCCCATTTTAAGAGCCAACCACCAGGAAAAATTAAAAAATATATCCCTCTCCTAACTCCGGAACTTTCTTACCTAGCACAGGTGCCAGTAAATCGTAGGCTTCCGATACCGAAGGAGCATCCTGAGTGGAACCACTGGGATCAAAAAAAGCGGCAGCTGCGACGATAAGGATGGCCGCGTTGACGAAGAGGGCCAAGGAGAGGGCGATGATCGTGTCCAGGGATGAATAGAATATGGCCTCACTGGTAGGGATGCGGTAAGACTTGTAAGAAACCGACGCAAAGGCGGAACGAACAAGCCAGTGCCAGCGGATGATCCGTGCAGATAGCTCCAATGCCTCCCTCCATGGGCCGTTTTCACCTCATTCCATCCCTTCTTTCCTACTTACGTCTTGTCCTCCACGCTTTCTCCGTAGTCCCGCGTTTGTACCAGCGACGAATGGAGGTATAGGTTGTGAGGCATGACTGTGGCGCCTAAAATACCTGCTCGCATGATCAGGACGACCGATTAGCGGCTTTCGATGGGACCCCGATACATCAAATGTTTCTTCCCGTTCTTTCTCTCTACCCCTTCCACGACTAAGACGGCCGCGAACCCCCCCCTTCCCTCATTGTGACCCTCTCTTACCCATGGCGATGTATAGGCGAGGCGCCTGCGTCGCGAGGGCATAGAGGTCGGGAACAAAGAAACCTTTCATTACCCCTGCGGCGACGGAAGAGGTCGTACGAGGAGAAGCGGAGAAAGATAAGGGACGTTAACATTAAGCACAGGGGGGAAAGATCAAAGGACAGAGTAGGGGACGTACGAGAGGGTAACGCATGCCAAGGAGAGTACCTGAGAAAGAAGGCCGAGATAGGACTATTTCCGCGGCGAAGCAAACAAAAATGACGGCGATGAGACCCATCACAGCCAGCTCGAGGCCACGAAACCGGCGCCCGGGCTTATCGAAGAATGAGAGGACAATCAAAACGTCTGGAGTGCAAAGGAGGGGTTCAGGGAAAGGCGAAGATATTAAAGATATAGGAATGTGGTGAGAAGCCTCCCCCTTTCAATACCCTCGTCTCCTTCCCCTTTCTATGATTCAGAACTGTCCTTTACTCCTTTCTGTCCCTTTCGCACCTAGAGCTGTCAAACAGCATCCCCATACTAGCGGGAGCCCAAAGAGAAGTTGCAAAGCAATAGCGGAGCCTGTCCCATTGGCAGGAAATAACGGTGACAGAAAGAAAGGAAGATGAGCAGATGAAGATGAGCAGAGGGCAGTGCCCGTGTGCGACCGAAGGAGGGAAAGCCAAGCGTACCAATGACTTCGGCCAAGTCGCAGGCTGCAATGGCGATTTCGGCCGTAATCCAGAGGAAGACCGCAAAGCGGGGGGAGTAGGCCTCGGCACACATCTGGGCAAGGTCCCGTTTGGTGGCGACCCCCAGTTTTACTGTCAACACCTGGAGGAAGACAGCCAGGAGGGAGGAGAGGAGGACGACGGAGAGGAGAGCATAGTCGTAGATGGCTCCTCCCTGTCACGAAGCAGGACAAGAGATAAAGTCTAGTCAGGAAGTAGTGCTTTCATTCCACCAATCGATCTTCGACATCCCACGCACGTCAAGCTTGCTCTCCACGTCCTCTCTTCACGAGCTCCCTTTACCGAAAGACTCACCGCTATATCTGTCGCCCAGTTTCCAGGATCCATGTAACCTACAGCCACCATGTATCCCGGGCCCACGTAGGCCAAAAGCGTCCTGTTTGTCAAGAAAGAAAAACAATACCAACGAATGAGAAAGGGGAAGCGTACGCTCATCAGTCTAAACCTTCTATGGAGCCCTCTGTTCCTCTTTCCACTTGGTATTTATTTTTGCTTACCGACACCGGGAAAGCCACGAGACTTCCCCAGGACGGGCGCGAGGAACAGGGACGGAGTGGTAGGCCTCAGGGAGGGAGGGTAGGAGCCGCGTGGGCGGGCGCGTGGGAGGCGCGTTCGTGGTGTAGGTCAGGATGGGGGAGGATTCTGAAGAAGATGATTGTGGTGTCACTTGCAGAGTCCGTTTATTTCTGTCTTGTGAGCTAGTCGTGCTGCGTAGGGGAAGGCGTTCCTCTGCGGTGGAAGAAGCCGCCAATGGGGGAGCCATATACAAAAACGAGGCTATCTTCCCCCGAAACGTGTGATAAATTGTTTCAGTCGATGATGAGGAGTCTGAATTGGATGCCTGATTGAGGTTCTCTGCAGCGGTGTAGCTCATGCTATCTGAGACCTCGAGCTTTGTTGAGATGGAGGGTGATGGAGGAAGGCCACTTTCAGGAAGTGAAATCGCAGCCACCGGTGGCATGTGCCCCAGCAATGCCTGATCTCGTCAGCCAAGAGTGTACCCAAAGCGCAAAGACTGTCTGCGGAAAGACGGAGGCAATTAAGGGATGAGTCATTATCACGAGTGCAAAACGGACACATGTCAAGGCGCCCATTGAGCCATGCCAGGGGGAGGTCGTTCGCCTGAGGCCAGGGAGTTTTCAACGAGGACAACAAACTGATCTATGCAATATCGGGACGTGCTGCATGCTTGCCTATTTTTTAATGCACAAACATATTTTTTAACTTCCTTTTTATCGCACGCATTGTGGGGCTTGGCCTACATTTGGCACAAAAGGGGTTAAACATTAGAAATCGAAGGGCCCGCCTTCAGTGTGTGTGATAATCAGACATTGCATACGTAGAAAAAATTAAAGTTTGACAGTCATGCTGTCCGATTACATTTGGCTAAAAGGATTTAAGGAAATGGGATCAGCTCTCAGATATTTATGTGGATGGGCGCCAGCAAAAGATGAGATTACGCTGCTTCCGGAGGGTTATAAACATACCCCCCAATACTTTGCCCCTTTCCTCTCTTGAGACTACGAAGACTACGCGTAGACATTCAGGCAAAAGAACCTCGCGAATATTGACGAATGTTGGAACACGAAATCGCATGGCTGGGCTTCACTTATCACAATTTTAAGCCTTTGACCGTGAAGGATCCGCCTGCTACATATGCACATGAGTCGCGAGTGTTCGATCTGGATGCTCTAATCCAAATAGGAAATAAATGCGATTTGGAGCGCATTCGAGCATAATGGGCTGTACATGATGTATAAATCGGCGCGGAATGTTTTTCCTGCGGGATTGATGGGAGTAGTAGAGGTAGCTGAAATGGTAATACCATAGACGAGCTTCACAAAGTAGGATAGCTAGCTTGGTGCGCAGTATGGAGAACGGCAGATAGTTGTGTTTTTAAACAAGATAGCTGCAGCTCATGAGTTAAACCCTGTCTCCTTACAATATTATCCTTATGGCGACATCTTTTCCTCACCGTGTGACAAGCCTAAATTCTTTTTGTCCTCCATCTTGTGATGACAATTTCCCCCAGCATGTTAAGCGTCCCTTTCGCCTCGAACTCTTTTGTTATGTACCCTCTCGCCTTAATATCTAGAATTCCACTGTGTGTGAAGGCCCTACCAAACGGCGCTTCGGCTTTTGATCCACCTCAAAACTTGTTGACATGCCAAACACTTTCCCAGTCAAATCTCCGGCCTTCAGATAATAATCCCCGGGCGTTTGGTCGACTGGGACGGTCCAGGCAAAGTTCGCGTTTCCGTTCCTATCAGTAGTAAGGACTTTCTTGACCAAGGCTGCCGTCTGTTTCTCTCCAGTCGGATCTCGTCCATACAGTGTCACAGACAAAAAGGTTTGTTTCGGGAATCCAGCGAGCTCCACTTCATAGTCCTTCCCCACCACTGCCCTGGACAATGGCATGCCTGCGTTGACAGGATCAATTAAGCGGACCGACTGGGATCCCGCCGCTGCACCTACATCTTGAGCGAAAGCCTTGGTGAAGTCGATGCTCGCATAAGCCGGCACATTGATGTTCTGAAGAAGCTTACCATCCAATGCTTGGATTGAGACGCCTTCGTAGGTTTTTAAAAAGTCGCCCACGTATTTGTCCATCTTTTGGTAGCCCTCCGAGCTGGCATCCGTGAGAGCACTTGTCAAGGCTTCTGCTTTGGCTGCGTCGGTGGTGACAAAGACGGCTTTCAACGCGTGGGTATTCGGGAAATTTGCGTTCGCGAACAGAGACCTCCGACGCCGACGCTCCTGTCGCTGCTTGACCTTTTCCTCCTCCTGCTTTACCACGTCCTCTTCCTCGACGCCCTTATCCTCATGACGCAATTTGCGGAGTGCATGTCGCCTCGCCCTCGTCGCAGGGGCTGTGGCGTCAGCGAGGCCCATGAAGAATTTATCTTGCATGGCTGGAAACGTCGATACCTGGACCCCCGTCGTTCCATTCTTCTTCAAGAAACCTTGAAGGGCCCGTCGGAGCATACTCGGGTCGAATGAGCCTTCCTCAACACTAGCTCCTGTAGTAGGTAAAAACTCGGCCATAACCATATGCGTGGGATCGAAGGACACATCTCCCATATCGAAAGCGGCTTGAGTGCCTTCCGGGGCTTGCTCGCGGAGGTCTGCACAGGAGTCCATCACGTTACAAGTGTTCAACCCCTTGCCGCCTACAAGATCCGTCTCACAGATGCCACAATAATCAAGGCCTTCGTTCTCGACCCGCAAATTAATTGGGTGGATCTTTGACCGCCTGTTCAAAATAATCCCATTTTGTGAAATGCAATCTCATGCAAGTGATGATATATGTAACAAGTAGAGCGCAACTTACCGGGGGGGATCTTTTTCTCCAGCAGATCTCAAGGCGATGCTCTCCTTAAGTGCTGCAACGTCCGCAGCGACCTTGATGAACTTTTCAGGCACCCAGCTTCTAAATTTATCAGCCATTCCATCTTTCCGGACATCCAAATCATTATCGACATCCAAGCCAATTGCCAACAATTTGGATCCCCGCTCATCTCCGTCGTCAAAGAGATCTAAGGCGTCCATAAAAGTCGAGCCGGACAAGCGTCTTACTCCATGGTCTGGCTCTCGCTCTAGGCTTTTGGACCCTCCCCTCTCCTGTGGGAGCTTGAGTACAGGCTTCGACGACAGCATGCGGGATCGCATTGTCATATTGTGATTGTTCTTTTTCTTACCCGTCACGTACTCGCCACCCCTGCCCATGGCCATGATGTTCCCCTGAATCCAGAAATTCGCCGGCATCATCATCATGTGCATATCGTCGTCCATGTGCATGTCGTCGTTCATATGCATATCGTCGTTCATATGCATATCGTCGTTCATATGCATATCGTCGTTCATATGCATATCGTCGTTCATGTGCATATCGTCGTTCATGTGCATATCGTCGTTCATGTGCATGGTATCATTTCCCATGGTGTTGTTTCCCATAGTGTGGTTGCCCATGTGCTTGACACTCATCATGGTGTGGTTGCCACCACCGTGCGGGGGCATATCCATCATATCGTTGTCCATCATCATAGGCATGCTTGGACCCGCAAAGGCCATGACCGCCATCGGCATCGACACCGGCGACAAGGCGATCACCGCAGAGCCGGCACCCACGAACATAATCGCCCCCAAGCCCGCGAAGTAGGAAACAGCCATCGGCATGAAAACCGGATTTCCGACCCAAATCATGATTCCTGCTCCCTGAGCCGCCACCCCGCCCGTGCCCAAGAAGGAGTAGACAGCCCAGAACATGGCGACGGGGCATCCCACCCATACCGAAGACCCGGCTCCGTTGTAACTGAAGCCTCCCTGTCCATGCATTGCCCCCGTGGAACCAGACATCGAGCATGGCACCCCCACATGGGAAGAGGCGCCTGTGCCCAGAAAGTCCATCATCCCAGTCATGGCCATGTAAACCGGGCCAGTAAATTGAACGAAAGTTGCTCCAGACTCGATCAAAACACCGGCTCCTACGGCATTGTACATACTGGCGCCAAAGGAGGACATGACCGCGAAAACCTGCTCCATGGTCACGCCTGTATTGACCATGACTCCTGCCCCTGTCCCAAACGAGCCGAAACCTGCGAAATTCATCCCCGCGGAAACGAAACGGAAATCCACTCCAGTCATGATTAAGGTTCCTCCGCCTGTGAAAACGACCATACCCGCCACGAACATGGACATGATAATGGCCTGCCATTGGATGGTACACCAAGTCATAACCGTATTGCCCCCAAGGGTGACAATGTTCCACCCCGCCCCCCCATAATTTGAGAAGAGCATCGTATTCGTGAAGGTGCAACCCGTGACGAAGACGTTCCCTGCAAGAACCAAGATATCCGCTCCGATCGCCACCTGGTCTGTAAAAGGCATGAGGATCATAGAGTCCCAGAAATGGCAGTTGAAAAAGCGCACTGTGCCCGCAGTCACATAGACATGGCCTCCATAGATTCGCCAGCCTGTCATGTCAATCTCGTCCTGAATGGCCTGTTCTGTCATCTCCTGGTTCGTCATTACTGCAAGGAAGATGACTCCGACAAAATTCGCGCCCTCGGCCCCCTCTTCCAACATGACACTTCCTCCCTTAATCTCAAATACTTTGGAGGAGATGTCATCCCGTCCCTCCAAACCGTAACGATCTCGATACATACCCATACCCTGCCTGACCCTCACGTACTGCAGCTCCAAGAAGCCTCCCTCCATGATAGTGAATGCGCGCATGCCCATCATCGCATCGATGGTGGGGAGAAGAGCAGGATGGCCCAAGACTCGCACGTGTCGCATAACCATGATCTCGTTCATATCCATGAGCATGTAGGCCATTGGGTTCGGGTTGGTCAGTACCACGAGGGGACAGTCCGCCTCCTCCACGGCAATCTGGAGCTCGACAATGTTTCGAGGCCAGCATGTGTCCTTTCCCACGAACTTAGACAGATCTGTGGCGTTCCTGGGACTATTTCCCATGCCCATACCCATATCACCCATATCCATATCACCCATATCCATATCTCCCATATCCATATCTCCCATATCCATATCACCCATATCCATATCACCCATATCCATATCACCCATATCCATACCACCCATATCCATGTCACCCATGCCACTCTTTTTCTTCACTCCCTCCAAGGTCAAATCACCATTTTCCACCGCATTCCCGATTTGTAACGGATCTCCGACGCTATTCTTGGCGATGGCAGCCTGCAGGGCTGCCTCCAAATCAGGTGTGAGAGGGCTCACGTTCATGGACGAGCCTGAAGACGACCCAGAGACATCACCTGCGGCTTTAATGCTTGCCAACACGTCAGACAATGTCGTGTCTCCATCCGAAAGGGAGGATGTGACGCTGCCTGCAACACCCGTCGTCTTCTCTGGTTTTCTCCCCACAGTGAAGACTAGGGCCAAAATTCCTCCCACCACAGCCGCCAGGAGAAAACCTCCTAGTACGTAACGACGGACACGGTTTCTGCCACCATTCTGAGGCTCAACTATAGGAGCATTAGCCGCAACCATTCGTTGATTCGGGTTGTCAGAAAGGCCTTGTGAGCAATAGTTTCGCGTGCTAATATGACTATGCACCCCGCACTGCTGCTTTCTGCTTTAAACCTTCTCCGAAAGCTCCTGTGCTTGAGTATGGACGCCTTGTTTGTTGCATTGAATATATTTTTGTGCAAAGATAGGCTGACTCTGATACTGAAAGGCAGGATGCTCGGACGACCGTCCAACCATAGTACATTGAATCGTTGAACACTGTTTTGAGACGCATTTCCTTGGGGAAAATGGCACAAAGAACAGTGAAGACTACATCTGATGCTCCTAGCAGCCAAAAGAAGTTGAAAAGATCCCGACCTTATTGTTTGTAGCGAAGCTAAGACACTTCTTGTGAAAACTTGCTCGTGTCTGTTTGGCCCATTTCAACGGGCAGTGTTCCATGTTGCATACAGGCAAAGCGAGGGAACGTACCAACACTGGAGAAAAAATCCTCAAGTATGCGTGTTCAACAATACAGCTATGTCAGACACTATGAAATTTAGGGACGCCTTGGGTATTTTCAGTGCGATTTTCCCATTCCAGAGCGTGCACTTACTGTGTCTCGGAGTTGGTGCATATCCCTCTCGACGGCGGCCGCGGAGTTTGGCGCATTCGCCGTGAGCAACACGCTATGACGTCACTTTTCCCCTGGCTCGTAGCGATGGTACAGGGTTTTGGATAGGAGAAAAAGGACTGTGGGTGCCACTTGTGCAGGTATATTACAGCTGAGTTTTTAGCTTATTAGGCATTGATTATTTTCATGAGCTATCCTATGACCCATTATGGTCAAAACAAACAATACAAAGGCGCCGCTTGAAGTTGCAAGAAAAAATCAAAACAAGCTGGGGTGCAGCGATAGATGCGGTCCCATCTCCGGAGTTTGGTTAACTTTTCACGCGAGTACCGGAACTCAATCGAAATTACTCCTTTGACACGAATACACTAGTATCATTAAACTTGTTAGGTGCGGCTCATGGCCCAATGCTCTGTCCTCCCCACCTGCTCGGCGTGACTTTGCGACTCTGCGTTTGCCAGTTGCCACTGATCCTTGTCGACATAGAAAGCAAGTGCGTGCAATATCGTATAAGTTCTTAAAGCTCTTCACATCAGAGGATCGGTCGGCCTGTTGCGTCTAACTTTCGTCTCCAGGGAGACGCCGTGGCTCGCCGTGTGTGCGATGACCTCAATGATGTATTTTTGGTCAAATTCAATCTATAGCGGGAAGTTGGAGCACAACAACACCGTAATTTAGGATAATGACTATATCTGAAGACCGCTTTCGAGCTGTCAAGGCGAGGATGTCATTTTCAATTTTCCGGAGTGACGCCACTGTTAATTTTGTCGTCCCACGCAATGCGGTCATTTAATAGCAACATTTGAGCGGCGATTATGAATTTCATTTGACGAATGAATGAAGTATGTTTATCCTTTTAAGCCCAGAATTCATATTAATCGCACTCCGTGGAATTGCGATGCAGACAGTAAAAGGAAGCATTACCGTTGCACTTGAGGAATTGAGATATAAAAGAGACAAGAAAGTAATTTCGAATTTCCTTGGAACGCGATACATGTGGTTTCATCAGTATCCAAAAATATTTTTTGCTTCTATGACCAAAAACATGATCTAAATTACACATTTCTTTCCTACATGAAAGAATAAAGATGTTTGTACTTTGGGCAAAAGATATGTAGCACACATGTAGAGCGATACGGCGCGTCTACATTACGCATCAAAATTACACATGAAAGCATGTAATCTACACTATTACAAGCCAGCAATCCAGCATCTCCACAGAGATTACATTTATCGTCACTCCTTGATTATGTCAGAGAAAGATGACACATTTCCAACCGTCCCTTTCACTCATTACTGTCATCGTAAAGGTACGCTTCCCATCTGTTTCCAGAAGGGTATTCCAGATATTTCCGACGCAAATGTAAGTCACACAGTTTTCAATAATCCTACTCTTTTTCCATATACAACCATGCTTTTCCTCCTTCTCCTTCGTCCTTGTACGAGTCGCTATGGACCCGCACGTAATAACATTGTCTCACAAGTGTAACTGCTTGATCCTCCTCCATATCTGTTGGAACCTGTGAGTCGATGGCGGGGGCTTGATCTGGTGAAGGGTACACGTCTTGTTGCTGCTGCAGCTGGCGCCGCTGTCCCTGAGGCTCTTGCTCCTGTATCGACCGAGACATATTCATGTTATCATATAAAGCTGAATGTGCCATGGCTTGTCCATGAACGCTCATGGGTACTGGCAGGGGCAGCAGTGGCGCCGAAGACGAGGAAGTATGAGTCGACGGAATGCCTGTCTCCATCCTGATGTCCAGCTCTGGTGTCGATGCTAGTAATGTCTGAAAACCCGCCTTCACATTTTCACGGGCTCGAATCGTCAGAAAATGAAAGGACATGCCAGAGGGCATATTTGGACGCCCTCCTTTGTCCTGGTCTCCCCGTGTTAACACCAAGTCCACCTCTGTGCCGGCGTCCCGCCTCTCCAGATGCTCCTCGTACAGATAGGGGCATACGTGATTCTTTTTCATCCCTCCACAGCGCCCGCACCTGTAGCTTCCACGAAGAAGTCCTGTACTTGACTCTGCTACCTCAGCAGCAGTGTCTATTGTGGGTCTTGTGGCGGCAGCTGCCCTGGGAATGGCTGCGACGGGAAGCGCTGATGGTGTAGACGAGGTCGACAGGCTCGCAGACCGTCTCCTGGTTCGTGAGCCCCGACTTCCGCTCGTCAAAGTCGCAGCGGCTGCCCTATTGGCAGCACCGGCCGGTGATTTTGACGCCTTGGAGGCAGCGGGTAGGGAGGAGGGGACGGGTGGTGGTGCATAGTAGGTGTTAAAGCCTAGGTGACCCATCATCATCGTAGCCGTGGCCATGGGAGAGGCTGCCGGCAGCGGCAACGGGGGTGGAGGAATCTGTCGAGGCTGCCCCTGCCCACGCGCCCCGCCGGAAGAAAGGGTTGCAAGAGTCGGAGTAGTAATCACTCTAGGATGCTCTGCACCGAGGGGTGATCCCGTCTTCGTTTCGCTTCTCAACCCTTTCCTTCCTTGCCAGTCCCTTGTCCTGTCAGCAGGAGGTCCGAGGGAAGCCGCCGCCACCGAGGGAGAGGGGAGGGAAAGGGTCTCGTCGGGGGTCGACGCAGAGAAGGGAAAATGCGTGTCGGCGTTCAGTACAGGTAGATAGCCTACTCCAGACCCTTCCGCCTGTCCCGACTGGAGGTCCATCATGGTCGTGGTGGTGTGCATGGTAGACGTTGTGGAGGTGGCGGTGGATGTGGCAGGTGAGGCGAGTCCTACCAGTCTTTCGTCAACGGCGTCTCCGGCAGTAGGTGCGGGCGCCGAGAAAGTCGAGGGTGCCCCCATCACCATTCCGCTCCCTCCGTCACCACCTTGGCTCATGAAAATTTCAGACGGCGAATCCAGTGGCACTCCCTCTTGCCAATCCGTGGACATGGATGCTTGACCTTCGAGCAATCCTAATGATGTGACAGGCTCCGGCATCTCAGAGGAGGAGGAAGGAAACGAAGGAGAGGACAACAGCGTAGGTCCAATGGGAAATTCTATCGAGGAAAATGGAGACATGTTCGCAAAATTCAGGCTGCCCGCACTGTCGCTCGTCCCGCTTTGGCCCCTCGATACCACGGGCTGCATGGACGACGTTGTATGGTCCGTCGCGGCCATACGTACTCCCAAAGCAGGGGTCTCGAGAGTTCTTGGACGCGGGGCGAAGGCGATCAGAGGTGGCGGAGCTTCTATTTTTTGTGGGTTCTCCGTCCCCTCCATACTGTGTGCTTGCCCCTCCAGGTGGCGCTGGTCGACAAGCCCTGGCGATAGTTGCCGCCGCCTTTTTTCTCGCTTGCCTTCGTCTACAGCTACCTCAGTGGAAGCCGACACCTTGGACGTGCTATCAGCACTACCTTTACTGCTGCCGCAGCTACTACCACTGCTGCCCGCCAATTGCATCAACAAACCAGCGAAAGAGCCCGTTGAAAGGACCTGTCGGAGCTCTGCGGCTACTTCTTTTTCATGAGATGACGTCGGTGTCCCCTGCGATGTGGGCGCCGCATCCAGAAATGAATCTGATGAGCCCTGAGTATCCTCGTACACGTGTGGATCCGAATGTTCACTTTTTAGCCTCGCTTCTGCACTTGTCCGTCTCCCAGGACTCAGGTCATCTGTGTCTTCTTGTACGTTGCTTCCTGTTTCTGACATGCCTCTTTTAGTGATAAGAAGGAGTCATGTGAGTAAATAGCTCAGAGAAAATGGCAGAAGCAAAGCTTGATGGAAAGAGAGAAAAAGCAACAAGGAGACAGTACAGCGTTGCCATGCACTAGACTTCGCACGTCACAGTTGAGTCTATCTCAAGCTACACCTTTGGAAAAAATGGGGCAGACAAAGCACATTAGAAAACTGCCAACCCATCTACAGCTTTTCCAATTTCCCAAGTGCTACTGCTATGCAAGCAAGAGGGAGCGCGGGCATGAACATTTTTCAAGGCATCGCCATTTCACGTTGCGTGCGAAGAGGCACATCTCAATTATCACTGGGCGTTACCTTGGGCTGAAAAATCTCAAGGAACAAGACGCAGGAGGCTGAAACCCGAGACAAGTCGAGCGTACAAACGATAGCCTGACGCGGTCCTAAAACTGCTGGAGGAACACACCTCGCCAACAATTTATGTCTTTGCATGCAAAAGGAGTCGGCGTGGGGTCACGGAGCGGACAGAGTGGCAAGCCCTTCAAAGGACATTTGCGGCGGGAGGCCGGGGCGGGAGTCGGGGCCCGGACAAATTTCGGGCTTTTGCGTCTCCTGACCCTCGCTAGGGCTTTTCCCCCCTGCGGACCTGGAACAAGAGCAAAGCTGCACGAGCTAAAGGGATCTTGGCACGTGGAAGGGGACACAAGGAGGGAAATCCTTCATATATTTTGCTGTCATAAATGAAATTGACGACGTTTCTGACGGCTTTCTGTAGAATTTTACTGTAGCTTTTCCACATATCAGCAAGGCCCTTACATGGCGCATTAACTTAGCGTCGTGAAATCAATACCAAAAAAATCCAAAAGTTAGAAATATAAATCCAAACTTTCAGCGTATTCACGTGATATTCTGATTCACTGTGAATTGTTTGGACTTTTGCTACGCCCTTGGTGATAAATGGACCCATTCTCGGAGAACGCCTTGACACACATGCAGATGCGCATAGCTCATTATTGACCTCCACATTTTGAGAAACTGTCGTTTCCTTTAATCCACGAACGACCGCCCTTTGGACCTCTTATTTGATAAAAGGAGTTCTGTATAAAGAAGAACTGGCTGATCTGAAGAGGTGTAGGCTTTCAATGGCCAAGCTCTTTACTTTTGAGGATGTAGATACTTTCTTGGCATCCGCACATTTCACAGGGTCTCATTGACCTATCGTTCTTCTACAATGTAGGAGTGGAAGATATACTGATCTATGACAAGAGGGCGAAAAGGCTAAGAAGGAAGAGGGGGATAATTGGGCAGGAGCGCATACCATGCATGTGTATCTATGCTTACATAGTTCCCTCTATGTGTCTCTTATCTTAATTCTGTCATTTTCCAAGATCGTCCGGTGGCTTACTTTACATATGTACATTTCTGTTCACTTACAAGAATTGCGACCGCCTCCAATGTCGTAAACACCTCGTTTGACTCGTCGAAGGATTTTTGCGAGTACGTAAACACAAAGATTTGCCAATATGAATAATCTCCACTTAACATGTGGGAAAATGAAAGCACACCACTGAAACAAAGGATACTTCGGTCCTTTTTGACTTTTCTCGACTTTTCTTGGACAACTCACAAGTCACTCTCAGCAATGCAACATAATTACAAAAACGCACGATGCAATTTGTGTATTGAAGACGCTTGAATAGGGAAGACTGCAACTCGTTACAATTTTTGGATGCAGATCTTTTGTTGTACACAGCTATTAGTCCTATAGCTTGGAAAAAATACGATGCAATATGGAAGCCACAAATTGCAAGAACCTACAATAACGAATGTTGCGGATGTATTTGCCTCGAAAGCCTAACTTTGGAAACAATCGATGAGTGAAATGAAGGCATTTCCGAGTATATGAGGGAATATACTGCACTTTATGATGATTTTACCCTATATGCCTATAAAATCAAAATTGACGGGTGAGCTGCAATGGCTCTTCACCTGCATCAAACGATGCTTTTCTTGGGCATGGAGTTGTATAAGAAATGGGCCATTCCCAACAAGAAAAACAAGGTGGTCAAATTGAAAAGAAACATCTACCCACCAATGGGGGACAAAGTATCGCATCGCATACTTTCTAATCGTTCTATGGTGCCAGACTCACGTTTTCGTTGTGTAAAACCCGAATACGCTTCTTTTGCGGTCGTCATGGTCCTGCTGCTTGGGAGGGCGGGCTTGGACCCCCAGGCTGCCGCCTTTCTTCGAAGTTCTTCCTTCTGCAAGTTTCTGGCGATCACCTGTAACCTGAACGCATGCCTCCCACCCGGGCCCGCCGTGCGCAAGGGAGGGTCATCGCGCCCTGGCGCCATGGACGATGTGTGTGTCATGGCGGAGGGTGCACTGGTGGCACGAGACTAGCGTGCGAAAGACTCGTCCGACTCTTCCATCCTTGTCCCTCCCCCGATATCGGGCTCAAAGCACCACATCATCCTCCCTCGTGCGCTAAGTGTCCATTTTGCAAGCCCGTCGCAGGCCCGTTCCACATGTTTGGCGGTTAGATGTTTCTTTTGATCGTTACCATTGGCTAGAGATTGGAGAGAGGAGCGTGTGCAGACTGCATGTGGATTTTATGTCATTACGCTTAGTCTTATGGGTGCAAAAACGGCACCGGCTGCGGCCGTTAGCTTCCATGCTCGCAGTAGAGCCCAACCAAGCCCTATCTGTCTCGTGTACACGTTGTCTGCGCGAAACTATCATAGCCTTCCTCTTGAAAACGAGATGCGTTGTTGCCCTTACGATGCTGTTCAAGTCTGTCCCGAGTCATTCGACCGACCCTTTTTCTGGGATGGTCCCAGGTTTGTCATCGAAGCTATCAACCTCATCCACGCGTGTTTTCTTCCACCACCAGACCAACAAACCAAAATTTACACAGGTTACACGCGAGAACATGGATGAATCCACGGGTAAAGCTGGCGATGGCGTTCCCACCCCTGTGGCAGACGGGGGTGCCGGCGGCATAGTCCCCATGGCTGAGGGCAGCAAAAAACGCAGTCCCAACCGCTTGATTGTTGACGAGGCCACCAACGACGACAACAGGTATGCCTGACAGCGCAGTGAGAGACTTCTCGATCGGCTGCATAGCAGGGATAAGTTGGAGAAAGGCGGACCAACATTGAAGCGACTTATGCTTGTCTCAACCCTTCCACCCTTGTTTTTTCTACTCTAGTGTTATCGGCCTCTCTGCCGCAAAGATGGAGGAGTTAAACCTCTTCCGTGGAGACACGGTGGTGGTCAAGGGCAAGAAGGGTGAGTGATTGATATTGAGAGGCAGGAGGACCCGGAAGGAAGGAGGGGAAGGGGTGATGCACTCGATGCGGTGGTGTCCGGCTCTGTACTCATCGCTGTGCTTGTCCCGACCGACCCTTGCAGGACGCTCGACGGTATGCATCGTACTGACTGAAGAAGCCACGGATGATAGCAACGTACGCATGAACAAGGTGCGAAAGACGAAAATTCGGGACAGAGAAAAACGGGGATATGAAATCAGAGGGTGGGGGTGGTAGTGAAAGTACTCCACAGCGCTCACACTGCGGGTATGGGGTTTCCTCCTTCTCTGCAGGTCGTGCGCAAGAATCTGCGAGTCCGTCTAGGAGACCTGGTGACCCTCTCCCCCTGCTCGGACGTGCCTTACGGGAAGCGCGTGCACATCCTCCCTTTAGACGACACCATCGAGGGTACGTAGTGCTGTTTCACCCAACCCTGTGAAGGATTTGCTCACGCTTCGCTTATTTTTAGTGCTTGGAATACTTTGAAATTGTGCTGCGTGTACCTGTCTACCATGCATGGGGGCTTGGTCAGCGCCTTGTGCGGACGCCATCCTTACTCTTTTCTGCCCTCTTTCCCTCTTCTTCGAATTTGCCGTGCTGCAGGTGTCACGGGAAACCTTTTCGACGTCTATCTCAAGCCCTATTTTTTGGAGGCCTACCGTCCTGTCACAAAGGGGGATCTCTTTCTCGTCCGACAGGTCAGAGAAGTGCCATGGGGGGGGTCCTCTCTTGCCTGGTCGCCTCCCTCCCTTTTTCTTTCCTTTTCGTTTCCGGTTCCTCTGTACCCATTTCGTTTGATTTTTCCGCATCATCTTGTCTACACGTGTGCTACATTATCAAAATTTGTGATGTGCTCATCCTAGTACGTCTTTTTTCTTGGGCCTGCTCCCTTCTCTCCTCCACAGGCCATGCACCCCGTTGAATTCAAGGTAGTGGAAACAGAGCCGGCGCCGTACTGTATCGTAGCCCCCGACACGGTCATCTTTTGCGAGGGGGAGCCGGTCAAGCGCGAGGACGAAGAGCGCCTGGACGATGTGGTATGCTGGGAGGGCGTCGTGGATGCCGGGGGGTGCTTTGCCCGCCGGGTGACGCGGAGAAGGAGTCGCATGAGCCTATTTTCTCGTACTGACGACGTCACGTCCCTTCCCCTCCGCCTTCCTCCCCTCCTTCTATTCAAGGGCTACGACGACATCGGTGGCTGCCGGCGGCAGATGGCGCAGATCCGCGAGATGATTGAGTTGCCCCTGCGACACCCGACCCTGTTCAAAACGCTGGGAGTGAAACCCCCCCGCGGTGAGTCGACGCGAGGGACGCATTTTCCACTTGCGATGTTGCCTCAATACTTGCTTTATGCCTTCCAGATTCGCCTTTTTTGCCCCTTCGTATCTATTTCGCTGCTTTTGTTTGTCTTCTTTGACATCCCTCCTGTATTTTTGACCTCCAGATTGCTGATTTTCCAATTTATGAGATTTGCTTCTTTTTACCTGTCCTAGCTATCGACCTCCATTTTAATGCATCAGATAAAAACAAACGTCGTTCTGATCATAATTCCGGAAATCAACACTTTTCCTCCTTCTTTTTCTCGAGCTCAATGTCGCATCAAATTTCATCCTCACCCCCTTGGAACCCTGGTTTTATCCCTCAGGCGTCTTACTCTATGGGCCGCCGGGATCAGGAAAGACCTTGATTGCTCGCGCCGTCGCCAATGAGACCGGGGCCTTCTTCTTTCTCATCAACGGGCCTGAAATCATGTCCAAGGTGGGGAGGGAGAAAGCTGACGGGAAGGGAGGGCGAGAAGAAAATTGCGAGAGGATTTAGAAGGAGAGAAATATTTGTGGTGTCTCACCACAACGCTGGGTGTAACTGGGACAAGATAAGAGGGGGCAATAACAACAATTTCTTTGCCTGTTTCTTAATCTCCCTCGGTATATTAATCTCTTCACCGTCTCGCCTGAGTAGATGGCGGGTGAGTCTGAGAGCAACTTGCGCAAGGCCTTCGAGGAAGCAGAGAAGAATGCCCCAGCCATCATTTTCATCGACGAGATCGACTCCATCGCACCCAAGCGCGAAAAGACCAACGGGGAGGTAAGAAATCAGATTTGAGTAACAGTGAATTTTCGAAGGAGGGGAGGAGGAACGAACCACGTATATGCATTGGTAAAGGCTGCAAGGTGGTGCTGGCATAGCTCTGTAAACATGTTCGGGTTACTGGATGGGCCGGTCAAGTGATAAAGGGCTTAAGGTTATCTCTCCGTCTCTGTCATGGTAGCGCTTTGATCCCTTTTACGTCGACATCGATGCATCACCCTTTCGATTTTTCCTTCTCCCCATCCTTTCCCATTCTCGCTAGGTGGAGCGTCGCATCGTCTCGCAGCTACTGACCTTGATGGATGGCATGAAGAAGCGCGCCTCTGTGGTTGTGATTGGCGCCACAAACAGACCCAACTCCATGTACGTGTCTTATCGCCGCATCTTGGGATGGCTGCATGCTATTGAACTTTTTTTATCCCAAAGAATAGTAGTTGTAGGGCGTTGGGGACACGCCCGTATGCGCTACATATTGCGGTATCGATCTTGATCTGGAAAACGTTCACTCGACGTGCCTTTTCCCTCCTTTCACGTCATCACCTTCCTTCCCCCCCAAACACAGCGATCCCGCCCTCCGTCGTTTCGGCCGCTTCGACCGGGAAATCGACATTGGCGTGCCTGATGAGAATGGGTAAGACGCGTGGGGCTAGGCGTACCGGGGGAGGGAGCTGATGTAGGACGGCTGTCGCGAAATCGCGACGTCCTTTCACCCCCGGTCTCTAAACCTCTCCTTCTCCATGATCCTGCATGTGGGTGGATGCAGACGTCTGGAGATCTTCCGCATCCACACTCGCAATATGAAGTTGGACGAAGACGTGGACCCGGAGGCGATTGCCCGCGACACGCATGGCTTTGTCGGGGCGGACATGGCCGCACTCTGCACAGAGGTGAGAAGAATGGTCGGGAGTAAGAAGGAGCCAGAAGGAAGCATGGGACAGGAAAGACGACTGCCACACGATTAATCGATCAATAGAAGTGCATGTGAGATGCACAACATGCTTGTCAGGCGGTGATTGACCTGTCGATACATCTCCTTTTCCTGCTTTTTTCGCGTTGCACAGGCTGCTATGCAATGTATCCGTGAGAAGATGGACGTCATTGATATCGAGGATGAGAGCATCGACGCCGAGGTACCGTGCATCTTGCTTTATCTCTAGAAAATCTCCCGTCGCTTGGCTCCTAGTCCCCCTCTTACACGTCCCTGTCCTTGCTCTTGACATATTCTGTCTGCTTTTTTCCGCTTTAAATCCGTTCATATTTTTTAAAAAATATAGGTTCTGAATTCTATGGCTGTCTCTCAAGAGCACTTCAAATACGCGCTGGGTGTGTCCAATCCCTCCTCTCTCCGAGAGACGGTCGTCGAGGTACGAAGAGCTTCCTCGATTCCTTCGACTTACTTCCTCCTGGATAAAAGCATCCGCAGGGAGCAGTCACGATACCCGGGAATTTTTACTTTTTTCCTGCCCTTGCTTACATCCTGTCTCCTACTACATTGTCATTTTCAGGTGCCAAACATCAATTGGGACGACATCGGTGGCCTGGAAGGCGTCAAGCGCGAGCTCCAGGAGCTTGTCCAATACCCTGTGGAGCACCCAGAGAAGGTCTCTTTTCCTTTCTCTATTCTTTTTCTCTTCGCCATCCTTCTCTGCTGACTACGCCCTGATTAATTCTTTCCTTCCGCTTTCGTCTCGTCTCATTCCCGCATCCGATTTCTTTGCACGTGCGCGTTTCGTTTTCGTCTATTCTTTTTACCTGGAGTGCGTTTACTCGCGGGAGCAAGGTCACATGGTGATTTTTAAAAATATTTTGACTCATTCGTTCCCCCGCCCTTTCCCTACTTTTCTTGGCAGTTTGAGAAATTTGGCATGTCTCCTTCCCGGGGAGTCCTTTTCTACGGCCCGCCCGGGTGCGGCAAGACTCTTATGGCCAAAGCTGTCGCAAACGAATGTACGGCAGGGAGGAGGAATAGAGGGAGGGAAAGAGAGAAGGAGAGTGAGTTGACAAACATGGTTTCGAGTTGTTCGTGATGAAGGGTGGGCAGAGACTACTGTACGAATTCAAGGATGTGGCTAACCTTCCTGGATAGATGCATAAAAAGGCGTTGCATGTTTGGTACCAGACATCATTTCTTGATGTACCTTTATCCTTGTCGCCGTGATTATCCTGCTTACCCTATCTCTTCACCGGGTTTTCTATTCCTCCATGCGTCGCTCCCTGCTCCAGGCCAAGCCAACTTCATCTCGGTCAAGGGACCAGAGCTTTTGACTATGTGGTTCGGCGAGTCCGAAGCCAACGTCCGAGAGGTAGGTTTGTGACTTGAGACGGAGGAAAACAGACGGTACTGGGCGCGGAAGAAATGTTGAATGGCAATCGGATAACTTCAAACGTAAACGTGATTTTGGGGGTTTTCATGAGGTGCTGCAGGGGTAAAATGAGGTGTTTGCTCTTGGATGAGGTGGTCTGGTATCCCCCGACAAGGTCATTTTTAATTCAGGCATTGGGCTCAAGTGTCAATTGGTCGTGTCCTCTTGGTCATTCTTTTTGCCTGTGTGCTGTGTGCGTCCGTCGTTTCCCTCTGCGCTTTGGCTAAAAGCCTGTGTAAGAATGCTCAATATCCTCTTCCGTCTTTTTTCTCCCCTTTCTCCCCAGGTTTTCGAAAAAGCTCGAGCCGCCGCGCCCTGTGTCCTTTTCTTTGACGAACTGGATTCCATTGCGCAGTCTCGAGGGGGAAACAGCGGGTAAGGAGGGAAGTGAAGGGCTTGAAAGTAGACACGACACTAGATTCAGGAGATATGTTGTCTTATCAGCGTAAGTGTTTGGCAGAACTGTCTGAACCGTCCTGCATTTTCATTCGTACTTTTATCGGACAGAGACGGCGGTGGTGCTTCGGACCGCGTCATGAACCAGCTCTTGACAGAAATGGACGGCGTTGGAGCGAAGAAGAATGTCTTCATCATTGGTTAGTCCAACTGTTCTTTTGCAAATATTGTCTTGTCCTCTCGCTTCCAATATTTATTGTCCGAGTTCATGAGATTCTGACGCATGCGCTCTTTTCTTTACGTTGCCAGGTGCCACTAACCGTCCTGATATCATCGATCCTGCCCTAATGCGCCCTGGCCGCCTCGATCAACTTATCTATATTCCCATGCCTGATTACGAGAGTCGGTAAGCATTTCAAGCGCTTTCAGTTTAGAACATGTTAATGGAGTGGATTGGGGCAAAAAAGCTCGGAGTAAGAGCTTTTGACATGTAGACACGTGCAATGCGATGTAGTATCTTCACATCATTGCTTCCCTCTCCTTTATCGCTCCATCCCCATTCATGCAGACTGGGCGTTTTGAAAGCGACACTTCGCAAATCTCCCGTCTCGAAGGACGTCAATCTCGAGTATTTGGCCGCCCAGGTGAGCATGGAGAGGTTTGATGTCGGAAGCAAGAGAATTTGGTCGAACGTTGTCTGGAAATTATCGTGGTGTCTTCTTTACCATCTTTAAAGTAAGATTTGTTGGTTTGACTGCTGACTTCCTTAATTTCTTTAATCCACTTTATTTTTGTTTTGTCAAAGACGGACAAGTTTACTGGCGCCGATCTGACTGAGATATGCCAGCGGGCCGCAAAACTTGGTACGTAATTATAGGTAGAGGAACGAAGAGAATCGATTTAGGAGGGATTAGAACCCTAGCAGAAAGCGGAATCTCACTTCTTGTCATTCGACTCGCTTTTTCCATGCTCTCAGCTATTCGTGAGGAGATCCAGCGAGACATGGAACGGGAAAAACTGAGGGCGGAGGCTGGCGAGGTGGATATGGAAGAGGAGCCGATGGAAGAGGTGAGACAGAAGACAGTAGCAATAAAATTGGTTGTATACATTAATGGTACATAGAAATGTTGGATGGAAGGATAAGTCTGATTTTTTAAAAAAGGCATATTTCTCCTTGGGATCCTAGAGACTGGGGGCCTACATAAGTTTAATTGAATATCATAGACTGCTGGCGTGAAGATGCTTGTAAGCAAGGTATATTCATTGTTTACTACCTTTATGGCCTCTTTGCAATGATCCAGGTTACCGAAGCAGAGATTCTTCCTCGGCACTTCGAAGATGCCGTCCGCAACGCTCGCCGCTCAGTATCGGATCGAGACCTCCAGCAATACTCTTCCTTCGCACAGGTACGCTCGCTTGCCGCCTCTGTTTCTGATATTGCTTTTGATGTTCCTGCCTCTTTGGAACCCTGTTCTTGAATTGTATGCTTATTGACTGGAGGGAAAAAAAATATTCCATCGCCTACGTCCCTGCACCTTAAGGTCTTCCTTTATCCCCCCCCCCCCTTACTCCTCGTTGCTTATGTTTTTACCAACACCCGCATTTGTGTTTCTATCACAGACATTGCAGCAGGCTCGCAGCCAAATTACTGGCCCAGGAGGATCCCTAGCGGCCTTCCGCTTCCCGGAGGGAGGTGAGGCAGCTGCTGGAGGGGCAGGGGCGGCAGCAGAGGAGGAAGATGATTTGTACTCTTAAAGAAAACGAACAAAAGAGCTGGAAATATCAAGGATCCTGATATGTAGTGGGAAATCAGGCACGCAGGTGGAACAATATGTTAATTCGTGAGAGTAAATGAATGGATAGAGAAGGATGGGTTGAGGGGGGCATTGCGCAAAGGGCTAACGTAGAGGGCTGGGTGAATACAAGACGAGAGTCGCAGCACATATGGTAGAAAGTTAAAGACACATCCCCCCCTCCCCCGGTAGAATGGGGACGTGAAGTTAGGAAAATGGGGGAGGTGAGCCACGAAATCGATTCGGCGAAAGGCGACGGAAGGGGGAACAGGAAGGAGGAAAGCGAAAGGGGCCAGTGCGTCGTGGTAGGGTACAGAAGGTTGAACGGAGGGAGTAAGAAGGTGTGTAATGCCCGCATGTCGTCAGCGATCTCTCAGGTTGGTAAGGGAGGGAACCTCAATATCCTGTATTTGCGAGAAAGCGTAGACAGAGATTCCGCTAGGTCGCTTAAGCTCAATCCTCGAGCAAGCACAGCCAGGCAAGACTACGGGAAGGTTTTCCCACGATGGAAGCCGACACGGAAGTCAAGCCCTATCGGAAGGAAGCAAGCAGGAAGACGAGGATTCAAAAGACAAGATAGCAATTCATCTGAATGAGACAGATTCTTAATGATCCGTTTTTATGCTCGAGCGAGCTGTAAGCTTGATCTGTCAAAGATCAGACCATCGTCCTTTTCCCCTTCAGCCTCGTTTCTCTTTCATAAGCATCACCTACGAAAGCCTTGACGAGAATTATTCGGAGAATTATTCACACCGTGTCATGTTTCCACTTTTTGGAAACAAATGCTCCCTGGAGGCATAACTCCGTGGTCGTTCCCCTTTCCGTCAGCCACGCTAGCATTCAGGCGAAGATCCCACGTCCGCCCGTCTTCTTTCTCCACTACGCATGGCCTCCGCTGCAGCCGCTGCAGCCGCTGCTGCTTGTTGCCTTGTCATTCTCCGAGTACCACTGCTGTTATGAGACGGCGAGGTAACGGCTGCTGGTGATAAATCCGAGGAGAAGGAAGGAAGACTAGCGCTCTCGTCATGATCGAAGACTGGAAATGCACTGAAGCTCCGTCGCCGTTCCTCTTCTTCTTCCTCCTCTTGACCTTCCATACTGCGGATTTCTCGAAGCAAAGCTTTCGCTTCTTCTTGCTCCTGTCATGATGCCCAAAGAACGTCAGTCGGACCCTGTCCCTCCTTTCTCCTCTATCTTTCCGTCTTTTTCCGTCCCTCTTTGTCCTCTCACATACCCGCCCTCCCATATCCAACAGGCGGTTGCAGTAAAGCGTGGCAGTGTGGAGGTCGTGCCTCCTTTTGTGATAATGCGCGAGGAATAGGAGAGCGTCAACCGTATCGGTGCTTCCGTCCGTCTGCTCGAGAGGGGGATGGAAGGCCGGAAAGAGTGTACCCCAGTTGAATATAAGTTTATCATCCATACATTTGCATAAGCTTCTGGCGCGGTGACGTTATATTTTCCTCGCCGTATCTTTCTCTACTTTCTTTCAGGTTGGGATCACGCAGGAGACAGTCAAGGAAGGGTCAACTTTTGTCACTCGCGCGAACCCTTTCTATCGTCTACTCATTCTACGTCTCCGCGTTCTCCTCACCTGATACCCTTGGCGTGCTTCTAAGTGGCGCTGGTAGCAGCGAGCGGCCTTCCATTCGTCTTGATCATCGCGGTAGAGGCGGGCGAGCTTGGCTGTGGCGATTCCCTCCCTACATGGAAGGAGTGCGCGGGGAAGAAAAAGTGAGGAAGTTGAGCACTCGCTGCACACGGGAATACAAATTGATTATATTCGAAAAAAGGAAAAATATTTCAAACAAGTATCATTCAATCATCCCTTTCTCCCCCTTTATAGCATACTCCCTCGCGCTGTCTTCAACTAAAAGATATTAGTGTTTACAACCTGTCGTTGTTGCACACAGCCCTCTCGTAGCACTTGATGGCTTCGTTGCGTCGGTCCAATTGTTCGTAGCAGACACCCTGAAAGGGGAGGAGAAGGGGGGAGTGAGCCATAGTAAAGAGGTGTGAGATGGTGGCCCACAATTCAGTAGGTGGGGGGATACTGATACGTCCCAAAAAGATGCCATCGCACGAGATCATGCTTCTGCCAGACAGCTTACGTCCCGCTACACCCAGGAATTTGAAGAATGGTCAAGAGAACATAGAAGGGGAAAGCGGAAGCAAATGATAGGAATGTCCGCAAAAGGCCCCCCTAACCGCATGAGAAGCCACCATCCTCCCAACATACTGCTCTCGCGGGCACTTACGAGAGCACACCACATGCGCGCATCGAAAGGACGGAGGGTCGCCGCTTTTCGGTAGTAATATATGGCATAAAGGTACATTTGCAGGAGCTCGTACGTTTGACCTAGCCCGTACCACGCCCGATAATCGCGGGGGTTGATGTCCACGGCCCGGCGATACGCCTGAGAAAAGGTTGGAAACACACAACATAGAGGAAGGCCTTCCGATGAAAGACGCGTACGAGGGTGACGTGCGGCGGGTGGGGAGGATCAAACGCCATGCAGATTGACAAAAAACAGCGGGGATAGGAGAGAATCTGGATAGCCCTTTTGCAAGAGACGGTGTTTAAACGCCGTCATTTGTAGGTCCGAGAAAGGAAATCGAGTGGGGAGGGAGCAACCTCTTCTCAGTGTTAGATAGAATAGGAGAGGGTGGGACCCGTGGATAGAAAAGAGACTTGGGCTTGCGTCAAAAGAGGAAAGAAGGACGAATTCACAGGAGCCATAATAGGGCTTTTAGGCTTCGAAAATCAATGAGGTTTGAATTTCATGAAGGTAAACGTAGAAATGGATGTTACAAAAGACACTGGAAAGCCGTGGCTGAGCAGAGGCGTGCAAAACGGCTTGATGGAGAACGGAGGGGGCTTTCGACCGATCAGAAAGGGCTGTGCTTTGCTGTGTCGTTGACTTCTCGTTCTCTATATCCCCCTTGTCTCCTTCCCCCTTCACGCCTCTTACCTCAATAGCCGCCCCCGTGTTCTTCATCTCAAGGAAACCGTGGCCCATGAGTGTCCTGTCCGACCGACAGGATGACTTGGGTATCGACCCTCTATCTCTTCATCCCCCCCCTGCCTCCACCTCCTAGTTTCTTACCAGGCAAACAGGAACTTTCGGTTCAGTCTAAGGGCTCTTTGGAAGTATAAGACAGCACGCTCATGTTGACCCTAATATCCAGGATTTCAGGTTGGGGGAGAAGGGCATCAAGGAGGGAAATAGGGATGAACTTCCGACATTTATGAATCGACGGCATACAAAAACCCAAGACGGACACGATCGGCGCCACGAAGCCTGGAGAAGGGTGGGAAAACATGCCAACGAGAGCAAAAGCCGGGGTGGAGGGACCGAGGGGGAGCGCACCTTTAAAGAGTAGTAGTTGCCGATGATGCAACAGGTCTCAGGTCGATATTTGTCGTTGCGCGCAGCTATATGGGCCAGTTGAGAGAGTTCCGCCCGGCTTTCCTTCACGTAGAGGACGTCGGAATACCTGTGGGCAGTGATGCGAACAAGGGAAGGAGTAAAGGCGTGTGTGAGCTAGGGTTAGGGTAAAAGTCACTGTTAGGGTTGGGCTATAAGGCACCTGAATGTGCTCCTCCCCACTCCTCCTTCCCCTTTCCCCCTCTTCTCTGGGTCTCACCTTTCTAAGTTTTCCAGTCGGTAAGGGTCTTGCTCTTGAAGCGCCCGGAAGCCTTCCTGGGCTTCCTCGAAATCTCGAAGATTGTAGCGGGCGATGGCACATTGGGCCTGTGGGAGGAAGAGAGAGGGGGAAGGAGGAAGGAAAGGAAGGAGGGAGAGAGGGTCGATTAGGCACGTGGACAAAAGCACGCAGGGATGGTAGGCGCCAAACCTTGAGGTAAGAGGAGGTCGGAAACACGTGGAGAAGACGGCGAAGGAGAAAGAGGGCGTGCTCGCTCTGGTGTTGCTCGAGCAGCAGGTGGGCCTGTTCATGGGAGAGGGATCCTTGGTCACTGACCTGACGCGTCTCTTTCCGCCTCTTTCCCTCCCTCCCACCCTCTTTCGTTTCCGCCCTCCTTTCTGACCTGGAAGAAATCGTACATCCACAAGGCGGACAAGCGTCCTTGTACTTGCTCCGAGAAGAAGCCCTCCCCTCTTTCCCCTCTTTGCCCCCCCTGCACCCCCATCCCCCCTCCTCTCCTCCCCTCCACGCAGGGGCGCCTCCGACTTGCCCCTCGCCCGCCCCCTCCTCCGGACGTTGCTGGTGCTGTTTCTCGTCGCAGAGGACCTCGGCAAGATCCAACCAAGCGCTCCAGTTGTAGGGGTAGGCGAGCACGGCTTCCACCAAGACGCTCTTGGCGCTGGCAGCAGACAGGAGGGGGGGAGGATGGGAATGAGGGAGAGAGCAGAAACAGGCAAAGGGAGTGGAATAAACGAGGCAAGGCGGATAGAAAAAGGGGGGGAAAGGGGGAGGGAGGGAGGGAGGGAGGGAGAACAGACCTCGGCCGACGCATCTGCCCTTCCTCCCCGCAAACCCCCTCTCGATTAAGTGCTGCGGCCCCCGAGGCGACCGTTTCCCTCTCCCCTCCCCCGCCCCCTCCGCTTCCCACGCCCCTCCCCCCTCCCTCGTTCACGCCACCTCGGCTGCAGCGGCCGAGGATGGTGTTGTGTTCCTCCGAGGGACTAGGTACGGCTCCATCTCTTTCAAGGCGACCGCGTACATATATAGGTTGAAACCATCCAGAGACTGGGTGAGGGGGATAGGGAGAGAGGCGGGGACAGA
>NW_005803569.1:0-28029 GCF_000240725.1 Microchloropsis gaditana
TCTGTCGCGGCTCTCTTCACATTCGGAAATCGCACCTTCAAGATGGTGGAGCTGGCCAGCGGCGTGATGCATGAGGCCGCTGTAGTATTGACTAGGTAAACAAAAGCATTCATCCCCAACATCTCAGAGGCACATTAGTAGCCTGTACCTTGACGCGGAAGCGATGTTTTCCTCCCTTCCTTGTGGTGAAAGTGATTCCAAGCCAGTAAATGCTAGTCGCTTCGTCCGCGTTCTTAATTCTTCGCGGCGGCATATGGGGCTTTGGAGCCTCACTGCATCACTGTTCGCTTTGCCGTGAGGCCATTAGGCAGGTTCAATTTAAACTCGAGGTTGTCGACTGGATTTCTGCTTTCGAGCGTTACGGTGATGGCACTTTTGCCCTTCGCTACCAAGGCTTGCTCCCCCGCCTCTTGGTCCAGGTCAGGTTGTTGAGACAGAGGAATTGAGGGTACGGAGGGGCCGTGCGGTAGACACTTGAGATCAGGCGATGACGGATGAGGAATCCAAGGGGGGGTACAAGGTACAGAGGGCACGGTAAGAGGAGGAGGAGGAGCAGGCGTCTCTAACGAGGCAGAAGGGGGAGAATTCGACCGCTCAGCTCCGAGTAAACCCTAACAGCTCTGAAGAAAGCTGGGCGCTGCGTCCACTCTGGGTACGGCATATAACAACGCCAACGGTAACGCAAACGACGGCACCGACCATGGCGCCGGCGATGCAACCAACGGCGGCTTCGACCATGGCGCCCACAGTGCAAGCAGCGGAAGGTTCGACCCTAACCTGGACGGAGCAAAGTGCGGCTGGTTCCCGGAACTGGTACTCGATCACGTCCTCGTCGAATGGCACGGTATGTCTTTGAATGCAGGCCATTTCACAATGTGCACGATGCCCCTGTCTCCGCTGGTAGTCCCATCGTGTGTGCATGTCTCATCCAGGGTCGGAGTGCAGTGCTCGATCTGACGCATCATGCTCGAGTATCCATCCCATCATGCACAGAACCTTGCCGCTGTGGCGACTCAAGGCTCAACCTGAACGTCGACTAACGGAGGCGTCACCTGGACGAAGCAAACCGCTGCTGGTTCAAGTCTCTGGACGTCGATCGTGTCCTCATCGAGTGGCACGGTATGTCTTTGAATGCGGGTCATTTTACCAAGTGCACGGTGCCCCTGTCCTCATATGGTGGTCCATCTGATCCATCGTGCTGAACAACGCACCCCATCATACACAGAACCTTGCCGGCGTCGTGTTTGGAGGCTCAATCTGGACTTCCGGGTATCTGTACGCATGCGGCAGCGGAATGAAAGAAACACGTACTCTCAAACCTCTAGCCTTGCTGAAAGGCCATAGTAACAAAAATAATTTAATCGTCCTTTAGCCTCGAGTCGGCGTCCAACTCTGGCAAAGGACACTCTACGTCCTGTAACTTCCATGTTTAAAGGTTACTGAATCTGTTAGGGTTAGGGTGAGGATTAGGGCTAATCCTTACAGCGGAAGAATTAAAGAAACAAGTACTCTCAAACCTCTGGCGTACCCGTCCCTGTACAATATCTTTCCACGGCTTAGTGACAGATGCGGGTGAGCTTTCTATTGGCTGCTTTTCGGGCATGAGTGTGATCTATTTATCATGCCTTTATCGAGCAAGTAAATCGAGACAGTAAAATCATCTAGATATTCGTCATAAGTGGCTGTTTCCCCGAACCTATGAATGCCCGGATACGTTAAAGTGTTCTTGTTCCATACACTGACTTTCGCGGCCGGCAAGTAGGAGTGTTTAATGTGTGATCAAACCATCGACCCCGCTCTTGCCTGGGGTGGTCCCCAGACAGCAGACACCCAACACTACTTTTCATGTCAATGTGATACGAACAAGGTACAACAAAAAAAGTCACATACGCAATTGATTTGACCTAAGACGTCAATATTTTAAATCTGATTGCTCTTCAATCTTCCCCCCCCGTTCAATTCGTGCCACGTAGCAGCCTGGAGTCATGTTCACTACGAATCTCAATTTTACTGCACCTCCACTTTGTTCACGCCGAAAGCCATGTCACCGAAACCTGTCATTGTGCGAAGGAATACCAGAGAAAGCCCTCCTAAGCCCAGTGCAGTTACCACGCCGTCGAAGGGCGCTTTTAGATAAGTAGGCTTGGCCTTCGTATCGAACATCTGTCAATATAGGACAGATATGCATCAGAAGGAGGGATAGAGTGACTTGAGGATTCTAGAGAATTGATATGAAATTGCGCAAACTTGCTTGTCATTCCTGTATTGACAAGTCAGATGTACATTGATCTTAACAATGTCTTTCATACTAGGCCTCGCAACATGTCTTCATGATACACAAGCTTCCTTTACCTGTTGCGTCTTTGGTAACTGGTATGGCTTCATTGCCAGGGGTCGGAAAATGCTCATAGAGCGACGATTCATCGATACTGCTCCTACAGCTGTGACGACGCGGCCCGTGCCTAGACGAGACAGAAAGTTGTAGGGGAGAACAATATGAGAGAGAAATCTTACAAGAAATATATTTACATGGCACGCCACTGAATCCGCTTCCACAGCTGAGTCTCCTCGTGACTTTGAACACCTACATTCGCATCCGATTCTCGAAATCCCCTTGTGGGTGATTGAAGGGACATAACACAACGCCAAGCATGTCACAAGCTTTTTCGGTGTCCCCTGCCATATCTCAAAGCTGTCTTCCGTCAAACCTCATCACTACTCCCTCTTCAGCTTTCTCCTAGCTTTTGTAATATACGATCTCCACCCAAGCTCGGGCCTCTAATGACCAGAGCTCCAGAAGCAACTAGGCCTGCAATCCTACTTGAGGTCTCCATCGACAAGAACCCTAGCATCTTGAACTACATTCTCACCCATTACGTACCACGGGCGAACGATTGCAAAGCCATAAGTCCGAGCACTCGAAGAAAGAAAGTCTGAGTTGAGAAAGATGTGAGTTCGCATTAGGACAGTGAGACAAGGGCAAGCAAGGCAATCTTACTGAAGACAATCCGGGGTCCGTCCCTCCTCTCCCATGCTCAAACATTATCGTTTCCAGGAACTGCACGAATGCCATTCTCGCCATCCTCGCTCAATTCAGACTGCCAATGTACGACATGTGCCGCACTGTAACACACGTCTGAAATGACAAGAGCACATCAGCTTGGGAGAGCAAATGCCCGCATCTTCCTAGGTGCGGAGGGCGTTGGAATCGGGCCTGGCAAGTGATGGTGTTTGTCGTCCCGACGCCCCTGGCCGCCGAGGCACGTGACGTGCGACGTGGGAACTGCAGCGACGCATGCTCGTGCGTGTGGTATCTGGTAGTATCTGATAGAAGTTGTTCGTGTTCCAAGTACAATTTTGCTTTCTTAAGTGGATTGCTCCAGAGTTTTTGCTCTCATTACTAAAAAAAACTTGACTAACGCTTGTATCTCCTGGGTATGTAGCTGCTATGGTTTGAAGTAAAAATTGAGATAATGAAGAATTAAGAGCATGGAAGCTAGACGACGTGCTTTTACTTTTCTTTGTCGTCTAGCTCCACTGGTTGTATACTTGCACATTTATTTATTTGGTGACCATTCTCAAGCACTACCATACCCGGACCTCAAAATTGACGATAAAAGTATCAATTTCGCTTCGTATTACTTCTTTTCTTTCGAGATATTTTCGTCCTCTTTGCCCCTGACCCTCAAACTTGCGGCTCTTGCAGCCCCCCAAGCCCCGACTGAATCGCCACCCAAAGTCGCAACCTTGAAGTCTACATCGTTTGGGAGAATGCGCCAACCGTAGAAATTGAACCTTGCTTTTACCATATCTAAAAAGAGGGGGCCCGCTCCGCTCATACCTCCGGCAAACAAAATGAGGTCTGGATCCACGACCCGACATAAATTTAGGCATCCAAGGCCCAGATAATCAGCAACCTCCTCGACAACTTGCATGGCCAGTGAGTCAGGCGGAGGGTCGTTGCGACCTAACGACAAAGCAGCCTCAAAGACATCCTTTGATGTGAACGGTACCTCGTCTGCTTCACTTTCCTCTTCCGAATCTCTATCACGTCTATGTGAGCTTCCTATATCGTCTTTTGCTTGTCTTTCTATATCTATCTTAGCAGATCTTTCCTTCCGGTTTTCCACTGTTTTATCATCCCCACTCACTCTGAGACAACCGGTTTTACCTCTATCTGACGCCTTTACCCGTTTTTTCTTGAACCCGAGCTCTTCTGCTCGGCGTTTGACTGCCGAGGCCGAGACGTACATTTCCAAACACCCAAGTTGCCCGCAACCGCAAGCACGGCCCCCTTTCTCCACGACCATGTGGCCTCCCTCCACTAAGCCTCGCGATCCGGACCACACTTGCCCATTTAAAGCCAATGCCACCCCTATTCCAGTCCCTAGTGTTAGCATCACAACGCCAAGCTGCCCTCGGGCGGCCCCAGCCCACATCTCAGCACTGAGCGCAGCGTCGGCATCGTTGAGGAGGACTATAGGTGGACAAAAGATTTCCCCGACGGCGGCGCCCCTATCTCTGCCTTTTCCTGAGAATTTGATGCGTTCCGTCATCAACCTGATCAAGGGAATGCCTGTCTTCCATTCATCACTGAGGTTGGCGGCGCCTCCCGCAGTAGTCCCAGCGTCTTTTACATGTCCAGGATAGCCCAAACCAACAACCTTCACTTTCCCCCAATCTACGCCGGCTTGTGTCAATAACTTGCTGGATGCTTCGAAGAGCAAGGGGACGATGTTTTCTGGCGTTCGCCCGTCACGTGCTTCAGGCAAAGGAATTCGACAAAAAAAAGGCGGAGGGGAGCTTGGGCAGGGAGGATGGCAAGGGCCCGTCGAGGCTGTGGCTGATGGCAAGGGGGCTGCCAGAATTGCGAAAGGTATAAGGCCAGCTTTAACCGCGGTTCCCCCTAGATCGATGCCTAGAACAAAAGCCACTTTTTACCTACGATGTGAATGGGAATATCGTGTCTAGTGAGCGCGGATGGGGGGGCGTCAAATGCAGGACTTGAGGGAAAGTCTCGCCAGACCGACCTTGGCGATCCGTGCGCCCTCAAGTCGGCTCCGACAGTATCGTGCTGCAGTCGAGGAGTGCTCAGGCCCAAAAACCAGTCTTCGCCGTCTTTCAAGCCACCTTCTTGCATGGGAAACTGGTAATCTCCCTCTGATTCCAAGTCAATTTTTTCCTATGCAGCGAGAGTGCAACAAAGAGCGCGACCCGAAGCCATTCCCCCCGATCGACCCAGGCCCACGCGTGGGAGGGAGCCAACTCGCCTACCTGAATGCCGCAGAAGCAGCAAGAACAACGAAAAGAGCATGATCAACACCTTGATCATCCCGCTGCGGACACTGGCGAGCCGAAATCAACAGCAGAGGATCACAGTGTTCAGATCTACTTCTTCAGCGGAAATCCTTGTACGTCGAGGGAGGGATACAATCTGGAGGAAGATACAAGTTTTACTGGGAGAACTTTGAAACTCACAGATAAACACTGATTGAAAATGAATACCCTAAGTCTTGGGGGGGGTTTATGCGCTCTGTCATCGGTCACGCCTTTTTTCACTTCCGCGCTTTTCACCCAACTTCCCCGTCCTCCCCCTATCTCCCGCTCCCACAGATGTGTACGCATTGTACGACAACCTTCTGTCGCTCCTGCGCATCCGGGGGCACGCTAAAGGACGCCGGATCTCCACACTTCTTGTGACCTATCCCTCTTTGCCCGATTTCTTCCTAGCTGACCCTCAGGCAGCCTTTGCCTACATCGCCAAGGACGTGCACCAGCAAATCTGGGCCCACGAACGCGCCCGTCATTCGCCTTCTCCTACCCACACTCTTCTCGTCGGTCATTCCTTTGGCGCCTACATTGCCAACCTACTGCTGCCCCATCTCACGCCCGTTCCGATAGCATCCATCTACCTCTTCCCATTCCTCTCGGAGCCCTCTTGGCGGGGCAAGCTCCAGCTCGCTCTCGCCGACCAAGCCTACCGACGAACTCCTTTCTTGGGTAGCGCTGTCCATGGTGTCACCTCTTGCCTCTTTGATTGGGTCCTGCGCTTCATCTCTTCGCCGTTCAAGCGGCAGAGCCTAGGTGGCGGCATTGATCCTGAAACACTTCGCGCCATTTTGCGTGTGGCCGCTTGTGAGCGTGCCGAGATCGGGGGCAAAGGTCCGGACCTTTCCCATGTTGACATGCATGGGGAGCGGCATGGCAGCATGCCCTACCTGGTGTACACGGAGGGGGACGAGTGGAGCCCTCGGTACGTGTGGGACGCCTGGCCGGAGGAGCGCCGCGTGGACATGAGTCACGTGCCGCACGCCTTTCCCTGCCACGAGGCGCATGACGAGGAGGTGTGCGAGACTGTGCTGCAGATCGTCGGGAAGGTGGTGGGAGGGCATGAAGGCAAGGAGGCTCTGACCGACACCCGGGCCAGGCTCTAGAGTGACGACATGACACGAGAAGATGAAAGGAGGAAAAAATGCGCGAATGACAGGTCGTTGATTTCCTTTAAAGCTTGTTGCAATCTGGTTTCTGTACCATACTAGCTGAGTGAAACGATCAGCTCATGCTCCGGACTCGCATCTATGTACACAGACAAGCCTTAAGGCCAGCCAGAGGGGCATAACCCCTTGAGCTCCGCCCAGGCAAGCAAGCCACCCTATTCATTGCCTTGCTGAAGCCTTTTGGGGCTCACGCAAATTCTATGGCCCCCAAGTGGTGAGCATGCAAGAGGCAAGAATGACTCTTCTGCTTCTGGGTTATTTTTTGCATTTATGGAAGTCGAAGCCTCCGCAACCCAAGGTGGTGAGGAAGAAGAGAGCCAGGGCCAGGCCGAAAGAGAGCAAGAGATAACGGTTGAGGCGTCGCCACCACATACTCTGTTGAAGGCGTCGGGATTGTCTAGGAGTCGGTAACAGGGAGGAAGGGCAATAAGGTGTGCGTGCCTGTTGGTATCGAAGGGCGGCGCGGGGAAACGAGGCGCCATGCCGTCTCGCAGGGCACATGGAGCGGCCTCACATTTGTTGAAGTATCCACTTTCACATCAAATTTTCTACTTCTCTTGTTCGCCCTTCACTCACCTCTTGAACTGCACTGCCTGTTGGCTGAGCCTGTCTGTTTTGTCGACCAAAAGCTCGATTTTCTCGCCCCGTTCGAGCACCTGCGTTAGTAAAGCCGACAACCCCATAGGGGGACAGTTATCATGGCAAAAAGATTAAAAGCTCGTTCCAAGTCGCCATGCGTATACTCAGACTTGCAACCGATCTCCCGGAAGCCTGCCCCGCCCCCGGCTGTCTCCCGCTCTCTCACCTGGTCGATGTTCTCCACCATGACGCTCTTAGTGTCGTCGATCTTCGTGCGCAGCTGCTGCAAGTTATCGGCTGAAGGATCCGCGTTGTAAAAATCCATCATGCTTTTCAGAGAGGGCGAAAAGGATTCGTTCATGGCAAAAGCAATCGCCTAAGAGGAAAGGTGGAAAAGAATCAATGGCTGACATCTGACGCCCTTACTTCCACCCAAATATCCTTACCGTGTAGGCTGTATCCCCATACGCGGCCATGAAACGCCGCTGCACTTCTTCCAGGAACAAGAAAGCCATGCGACGCTTGTTCTCAGCGTCATCCACCATGCATAAGTATATGAGTGGCGACGAAGCGTGGCCCTGCCCGTCGACCAGGTAGTGAAAGATGTGCTGATCGTAAATGATGGACATCTTCTGTCCGCTAGTGGCAGGAACATCCGTTTGTATCGGATATTGCCAGTTGAGGAAGATGGAGTTGTTGTGGAGAGAGGGTGTGGTTCGACGGGAATGTCAGAAGTTGCAACGGCAATTGCTCTGAAATTGGCAGCGCGCTCCTCAATCACACAAGACTCCTCACAAGTCTCACCTCGACTCCCCATTGCTGCCTTGAGATACACCCTTGTCCTCGATGCGCGCTAGGAGGAATCGCGTTACTGTTGGGAAGTTGCCGCTCGTACTCTGAGAAGAAATGTGAAGAGCCAATAAGAGAGAGTGAACACGACACTGCCGAAAAGCCTACAATCTCTCAACGCCTCACCGTGAACTCTGCAAGTACAGTTTTGCCCCGTGCGACGAGCGCGTAAAGAATGGCCATGGTTGTGACGAGAAGGAAACACTTCAAGTGGCGTGAAGACTCCCTGCTCGCGCTGTTTGAATTCCCCGCTCACTATACTTTGGAGCGGTACCGGGCAATGTTTGCTTCCACTTGACACCTGACCTATAGGAAAAAGCACTTGAACCAATACGGAATGAAAATATTGAGAAAGGATGATTAGAGGCGGGTTGGAAATGCTGCGCGTTTTCCCGGAACATGCGTCGCGGGTTCGCCTCTCCCCACTCGAGACTCCCAACGAGGAAGTGTGTCATGATCGCTCCAGGCAGCCGACCCTCGGATCACTGGGCAATAAAGGCCCGCCGGCGTCGCAGTCACGGGCAGGTCGGGGTGGCAGATTTTGGACTGTGCGCCGGCTGTTATCCATAAGCCGGGGTATCGACCAAAATGTGACGCTTGATGGCCACCAAGGCGGTACTTGTGGCACTGCTCGCTCTGACGCTGTCGGGGGGATTGCCCCACCATCACCGTGACTTTTCATGCTTATGGCTGTCATACGTCCACCACGCACAGGGCACGGAGGAAGGAAGCCAGAGTGTGTTTGAGGATGACTTGTTGCTGGGCCCCAATCCAGCTGAGGCGAGAAGTTTTGTTTTCTCCTCTTTCCTCAACGAAGCCGCAACAGCAACCCTCCCCTTCAAGGAGAAGGAGGAGGGCCGCGAGCCTGACACTCACAGCCACGGCCACCGTGCTCGCATTGTCTGCCTGCATATCGACCTCTTTTACTTCGGCAAGCAGCCGATGTGGGACGATGGGCGGTCTGTCAGCTTTCACCCAAGGCCCTCCCGCCCCTCGGATCAACCGCCGAATCTGCCGCGTTGTTCCTTCACCACTTAGTGCGAGTCCTTTGCCGCGTAACGACGACGATAGCAAAAGAAAGACAATAGCGCCTACCAGTAGAGCACGCAGCGGATTGGATGGGGTGGGGCTGACAAGAGAGAAAGCTTTGTTGGGTAAGCATCAGAAGAGCAATTTGTGACGATGAAGCGTGAGATGGGTGCAAGGGCACGGGTTGGGACATTTTTCTATTTTCTCGACCACGTTTAGAAGGTGATAGGGGCAGAAAAAGCCCAAAGTTTTTGAGAGCTTCGCCCGTTCCTGTTGTCCCGTGTTCTCAACCCTGTGGTGCGCCTTCTCCCCTTCCAGGGGCCGTCGGTGGGAGTCTGGGCGTATGGGGAATTTTCACAGCCGCCGTGAACCTGCAGAAAGCCGAGGAAGCTAGCGTGGGCTCCCGCTCCTTTGTCTGGAAGCAGCCGTCGACGCTGAAGGAGGAGGGGGGCGGTTTGAGCGGACCGGGCCTGAGCCTGACTCCCCAGGGGCTCTTCCCCCTCGCCTTCGTCACCTACCTAGCCCGTTTCCTCCTAAATTTCGACTCTTCCGTATCCTCATGGTGGGACTCCGAGGTGGTCCCCGCTGTCCCTTCCAGCTACAGTAAAGGTTCGGGTGGAGAGACGCTGCCTGGTCGTGGAGGCGGGCTCTCTCCTACATGCCCTGATCGATTTCTCCTTCCTCCCTCCCTCCCTCCCTCCCCCCCTCCCCTTTCCCCCCATCGGCCTCTTCACCCAGGCTCATCGGCTCGACAACGCTTTCTCATGTCTCGCTTCGGGGAGCTCTCGACCACAGTGGAGCTGGGCTTGGGCCCCTTCGCCTCCAAGGGCAAGGAGGGCGTCCTCACCTTCTGCCAACGTCTCGTCGACCGTTACATCGGTGAGCGCGCCCGCCGCCCACCCAGGACTTGGATGAGCCTAGGGACGCGCTCGGCTCCTCGTACTGACGCCTGTCCCTGTTTCCCCTTCCAGGCCCCGAGAGCGAAGCCTACCCCCGCGGCACTCCCGAGGGCCGACGCATCCGCGAGCAACTGGCGCTCCTCTTCTCCCTCCTTCCCCCCACTGCGCAGCCCACAGCCCTCATCAACGAGCTGCTAGCCTCCCTTCCTCCGCCCAGTGGCACGTCCCGCATCTTCCAAGTCGAAAGCCTGGGGTAGGTGTCCCTAGAGAGGAGCTGGAGGGGCCGGGGGGCGTGGAGTGGGGGAGGGGGTCGAGGGCGGGGCTCTCTCTTCGTGGTCACCTCCAAGACAAAGTGTCATCCATCCTCTTCCTCTCTCGCTCCTTCCCTGTCTTCCTTCCCTGTCGCAGCGCGGGCCAGAGCAAGGTCCTGATGGATCAGACCGTCCGTGGGATGGGCCAAGACCCCTTGATGCTCCTCCCCGCCCGCAACATGGTGCCTTTCGCGGTGGGGGACTCGACCAAAGAGGCGAGGGGCGAGCAAGGGCTCTACTACAGGGTCCCAGGCCTCCAGTCGGTCCTAGAGGGCGCCTACTACGGGAAGGGCAGCGGGGACGGCGCGGATCCTGGAGACGGAGCCTCTCCAGGGGAGCACGTCGAGGGCGCAAACGTCGCGCCTTTCCCCTCCTCCGCCATCCCCATCTCCCCCTTCGGGCCCATCGCGGCTCGGCCCATCATGAAAGAGCGCAGTCTGGATCTGAATACCTACCTGCTCTTCGCCCTTGCCGGGGCCGTGGGCTGTGCGGGCACCCACTCCCTTGTCGTCCCCATCGGTGAGGGCCTCGCTCGTCTCTTGCGCGCCTCGCCCTCGTCCCCCAGCCCGTCCTCCGCCCTGTGACTGATCCTCCCTCTTCCTTCTTTCCTCTCCCATCCTAGACGTTGTCAAAACCAGGGCTCAGACCAGCGGGGGCGGGACCTCCATCCTGGAGGGCGTGCAGACCCTGGCCCGCGAGGAGGGCCTGGCTGGACTCACGCGCGGGATCGAGCCCACGCTCCTGGGGTATTTGTTCTACGGCGTGACGGTCTACCCTGGCTACGAGTTCTTCAAGCGGGCCCTGAATAGCGCGGGTGAGGATAGGAGTGGGCTTGAGCAAGGCAGATGTGTTTTCGGGTGGGAGGGTCCTGGAGGCGGTAGGAAGCGTTCAGCGATTCTCTGAATGCTGACCTCTCTCCTTCCCTCCCCCTTTCAGTGGGCCCAGCGGCCGCCACGCAGTTCCACGCTCCTCTTGTCATCCTCGCGGGCGCTTTGGCCACCGTCATCGCCTGTCTAGGTAACGTGTCGCGCGCCGTAGCCAGCCTCTTCTTTTATTACCCCCTGCTCCCTGCGTGCTTCCGATGTTCCTCTCTTTGCTTTGCCCGTGCATCTCTCTCCACTGCCTGGCCCAGCTCTCAACCTTTCCGTCATTCATTTCGCAGGGGTCTGTCCCGCCGAGGCGCTGCGCATTCGGATGGTGGCCAACGCCGAGTCCTTCCAGGACACGCTCACAGGCGCCGTGGAACAGGAGGGGGGAATTCCCTCCCTGTGGGACGGCTTTCCGCCCCTGCTCGTCCGACAGGTAAACCTGAACCATGCTGCGCCCATACCTACGTGATATTATTCTTCTGTGACTTTTTTATCATCGTCGTCGTCACTGCCCCTACACTCGGGTGTCTTGGCTTTTTCTCTGCCACAGGTGCTGTTCGGCATGATGAAATTTCTGGTCTTCGACTCCGTCGGGATAGCCATCTTCACGGCGGCGCCCTTCCTTCGCGAAAGCGTGGCTTCCTCACTGGCCGTGTCCCTCTTTAGCGGGGCCGTGGCCGGAGTTGCCTCCGCCATCGTCTCTCAACCAGGTAGGGTGGAAAAAGAGGGGGAAGGCGATGTCTTGGATGAGATGAAAGTGGGAGCACCGTACACAAAATCTTCAGTATGGATGACGTTGGGATGAATTCTAGGTGCGGCTCTCGAATATGCATGCGAATATCCGTAAGCCTCCCCAGTCCCATCATTTATATGTCGGTCAAGCCCTTCTAAGCCAGTACCCGGCAAGGCGCGCGGGAAGAGATTTCCCTCCTCTCTCTCTTGGCTGATCCCTTTTCTCACCCGCCTTCCGCTCTCCCTTTCTCAGCCGACACCATCCTCTCGAGAATGAATGCCGAGGCCCGGCCCAGTGTGATGGAAGCCGTCTCCTCCATCCTCGCAGAGAGGGGCGTCCAGGGCTTGTTTGTGGGGCTGGGCACTCGTTGCCTGTGGTCGGGGAGCATCATCAGCGGGCAATTCTTGCTTTATGATGTGTTCCGTAACCTTTTGCACGTGACAAGCGAGGACCTGGCGCAATACATGGATGTTATCGGCTCTTTCAGCAATTGAGGGAGGGGAATGAGAAGTCGGGAAGTAGAAATGGAAGGTGAACCTTCGCCATCGGAAAGGAGCGAGAGCAGGATCTTGTATACATAAGAAAGCGGTCAGAAATATGGCGTTCACGAAAAGAACAATCGAAAGTCTGCATGGTGTCTTGTACATCGCTTCGCAACTGCGAGCTGCGCGCATCATATTTCATCTTTTGTCTACCCTCGTTCGAACTCGATTGGCAAGGTATGAGTGGTTACCTTCTTTCTTTTAAATAACCAGGAGAAGACCTCCGTGCAGATGCTTAGGCAGGACACCGAGACCACAAGGCAAGCCACATCCCTTTGCCGTAGGATATCTCAAGACAGGGTATGTTGAGGCGGACGCTGAAAGCGAGGAGGGGCGCGTCTTCGAGAGGTAAAAGTTTTCACCCTGACCCCTTCAACACGCAGAGATTGATCATAATGAACAAGTTTGAATCACCTTTGAGAACGAACAATTACTTCAATACCGCTGCCTTCTCTCGCCCGCAGAGGACGCTCTTCTTAAGTTTTCCTTGCCCTCCGTCACATTTATGAAGCTCAAGCCTCAAGTCGATCCATGCGAGTCTTGCTCCACATTCTCCCACGACCACAAGAATGTGCCTACCGCATACTGAGAGTACCGTCTCATGCATAGCTGTCCATTGAAGACTGGCTAGAGCCAACCTGAGCATGAAAAGGAACGGCAAAAGATAGATTGTGAGGCACACCCATACGAAGGCGCTTTCCCAGGGCCTGGCCGCCTCAGCCAGGCATACACGTACATGGAGGTACTGCCTCCACATGAGAAGGAAGATGGAGAAGACACCGAAAATGACAGCAAGGAAGAAGGCAAACGTGGCGGTGGCCTGTCCCGCGCTCTTCTCGCTGGCGGTGACGGCGTCTCGGCTGTAGTCGTGGGGGAGAACGGGAAGGAGGCGGTGGCACCAGCGACGCAGCAGTGTGGGTGATGAAATGATCGAGAATGAGCAGAGCAGGGCAAAGACTATCGTACAAGGTTGTTAAAATGGCATCCATCATTCCAGAACCCTGACTTGTCCTTTACCTGTGCGCCTCGAAGATGGTGAAGAGCATGAGCTCAATCTGTGAGAACATGGCAGTGCAACCAAGCAGCACGCCTGTCGCGACGGGAGTTTGGACTCTGCGGACGAGAGAATGAAAAAATGAGCTCTTGGTGTAGCTATCTTAATAATGTAGCTTCGCAAGGTCTGTCCAGTTATTGCCGTCCTCTTGTGGTATCACCCCCGACGACGTTGTCTCCCCTATCCTGTTGCGGATCCCCGTTCCTACCTGTTGAATACCAATGTGCCACCGATCAGAATAGCCAGCAAAACCAGCATAGACCAGATCGCAGCGAAGGCGGTGGGTTGTGTGGCGACAGGGGTTTCGCTTTTGGAAAGCCGCGAGGCAAGAACGAGGGCGGCGATAACGTACTACAGAATATAAAGTCACGGAAAGGTTTTGCATTATGATCAGACCCCGTCAACCTCTTCAAACAGCAAGAGACAAGGATTTCCCGTACAATTGTAATTATGACGTCCTATCATGCGAGACGTCCCCATTTGCTTGCATAAAGACCTACCGCCACGGAGACTGCCATGCATGTGTACCAGGTAAGCTTTAGGAGGCGCCCTTTATCATCGAAGATGCTCATGCTTGATGTCGCGAACCCGAAAAAGTCAGTCGGGACGAGTTTATCTACTGTGACGAAAGGTGATAAAGAGATTGGTGTGAGTGCCACACAATTCCTTTTTCGCACATCAGTGCTGCGCATTTGTCAGAGAACACCACGCTTGGGTAGTATGATTAATAGAAATAGGTGACCCGAGGACAAAGAAATCACGGTACTGTCAGGAAGAAGAAGCGATGACATTGTCGTGATGATCATGCGTAAAATAAACATGGAATGTTCCCTGTATGGCCTTAAAGGAGAAGCAGGTAAGTGTGCTAACGCGCCATGGGCCCGAGGCCTCTCATTCGAATGCCACCTTCGGAAGTGGACTCTGTTTGAGGCACATTTAAAGTAACACCTCCCTTGGTAGCACTGAGTCAGGCCAAACGCTCCAATTTCTCCACGCCAATAGCAGACCGATTGCCGATGCACCCGATGGACTCTTGATGGTGCCAAATTTCAGGCAAGCAAAGCGACCGCGGGCGAAGAAGGGCGAAGGCGACACTTTCTTTACAGCCCCCGCCAAAAATGTTGGTCAAATCGGACCACAGACACACATCCTCGTGTCGTGCAGACATAAAGATAATGTTGTGGAGTTCAATGCCATCGATCGAAAATATGCCCCCAAGGATTTTAGGGCTGGGAGACGATTTTTTGTTAACTTTCACTTTTTCAAGTGCAACTTGTTCTTTGTTGGCGCCATAAGTCCTTACGTCTCGAATGACACCTAATTTCCGTGATGGATCCCATGCATCCAACCTACCAACTCCACAGCGGCAAATAAGCCCGTTTTAAACACACAGTTTGAAAGGAGCATGGCAACTTACCATGCCCTCGTAGTGCTGGCCTCTGCCTGCATGCTCATCTTCCTGGGTACCACCACAGAGGCCACAAGCACAACACATCCCTACGCATCGTTCATTCATCTGGCCAGCGTGGGGGCGTGGTTCGGCATCTCGTTCTGGGTCACTTTCGTGGCGGGCGTCCTTCTTTTCAAATACCTGCCCCGTCATCAATTCGGAAGCGTGCAAGGGAAAATTTTCCCCTACTACTTCGCTCTCTCCCTTGTCCTCACCTCCCTGGCGCTGGCATCCTGGGTGCACCTGGAGGGAGGCCTCGACTTACTCGCCGCCATCAAGAGCGGCAACGAGGACGGCAAGGTCGTTGCTTGTCTGGGCGGGGCTGCTCTGCTCTCTGCATTGCAGCTTCTCGTGCTGGGACCATGCGTGACCAAGGCCATGGAGGCCCGCAACAAAAAAGAGAAGGTAGGCGCCTTTAGTGACACCGTGATTGTACAATCTCTCTGTCCACTCACTTGCTCCTTACACATTTCATACCGCCGCCTTCTCTCAGGAGGAAGGCTTCGCAGACACCACAAGCAAGGTGGGCCGGAGCCCTGAGCTGCTACAGCTGGGGGCGGCGTTCGCGCGCATGCACGGCCTTTCATCCACCGCGAATCTCCTAGTTTTTCTGGGAGCACTTTTTCAGCTCTACGTCTTGTCTGCCAAGCATGTCACGTTTGCGACGATGGCGCCAACGGTCGCGAAAGCCACCTTTTGGCCGTGGTCATAGAGGAGGTTGTCACGAGAAGTCATGAGAAGGGCATGCAAGGTGTCTCTTCGGTGCCAGGACATCAAATGAACTTGCGCAGTCCAAGATGTCAAGGTCGAGAGTTGTGTGTATGTTGGGATGTTTGTGTGTGGTTGTTGTCAATCGCTCTGACGTTCATAACATTGAAGTCCGAGCGCGTATTCAAGAAAGAGATTCATTGTAAAGGAATTTAGATCAAGAGCTCACGACTCATGTCCTGTTTCTTTGGAAATCATTGCTTTCTATTGCATGGGTACATTATGACGCGCGGTAGGCAAGCGCCTGAGGAATTTAGTGCCTGTATGTAGGCACCTGAAATTGTGATGAAAATGCCCCGCCTTCGGGGCAATTTGAAGTTTTAGTCCGCAGTCCATCCCGGGCCCCTCCTGTCCTCAAATATAGCTCATTCCTGCTTCACCCATCCCGTGTGGAAACGCGCCCCGTGCTATCTTGACTGCAAGCGGTTGCCCTGCTCGACTAGACTTGCTTTTTTTTTCCTGTGTTTTTGGCCTACATCTCGAACACCGCGTTCTCACCGTTTTGCGGTTACCTGATTCCCTTTCACAACCCAACAGGATTCCATGCGCCCGGGGGGCCATATGAAAAGGCAGGAAAGTCCTAACAACCGTACATAGGAGGGAAAATCTGGGCCAACATATTAATGGTCACGCCGGTTGGTCAATTTTCTGACCGATGGAAGCTGTTTTTGTACCGGCTGAAACACTTCACCCCCGTGGCGTGGACGCTGGCCCTCACCTGTGTCCTCTTCGGCCTCTGCCTTCTCGACACGACGCTGGAAGGTGAGCCGCTCCTCGTCCTCCTTATCTTGGGGCTATCGCTAGCTTTGTACAGTGCTGCCGCCTTGGGGTATTTGATCGTGTCGGCGGACACCAAAGCCGAGGAATGGGGCCACGGGTTGACGGAGCCCGAGCTCGATCTTCTCTACGACGCTCCCCGCCTGCCCCTGGAGCAGGTGGCGGACATCCTCGGCACTGACACTGTGACGGGCCTCACGCAACGGCACGCCTTGGCCAGGGAGGCAGAGTTGGCGTTAGTGTCTCGACGGAGGTCGTCGTCCGCGCACTCGGGGACGCACTCCCTGCTCCTCGCCCTGCACGAGGAGGCCTGGGGCCCCTCATCCTGGTGCACGGCCACCCTCTTAGCCCTCGCTATCGTCCAGACCATCATGCTGCCTCCCGCCTCCCCGATGCTGCCACTGGCTCTGGCCCTCATCCTCCTCCTCCTCGTCCTCTCCGTCCTCGCGATGCGCGCGCTCTGGTGCCTGCGCATGTGCACCCGGGGGCCGCGGGGGCGTTGCCCGCTTGGCCCGTCTCGGTCGTCCGGGACGGGGAGGTGATGGAGCTGCCCGCGGAGAGGGTGGTGGTAGGCGACCTCCTCCTCCTCACCCCGGGGCAGGAGCTCTGCGCGGACGTGCGGCTGGTGGAGGCTGAGGCGGGCCCGTCGCGGCGCATCAAGTTGGAGATGGACGAGTCGGACCTAGATCGGGTGCGGGGGAGGCTGGCAGCCTTGGGGGTGAGCGAGGAGGCGCGGGGGCAGGGGAGGATGGAGGTCCTGTGCGGTGTGCGCATTGGGGGAGGCGGGGAGGAGGGAGGAGGAGGGGGAGCGCATCGAAGGGAGGGGGAAGGAGAGGAAGGCGCGCGGGAGCCGGAGGACCGTGAGGAGAAGCGCCCGCCCCCCGAGAGGGGCTGGTCGCAGACACTCAGGGCTCAGCGGCCGCCTTCGACGGCCCTCCAACCCCACGTTTCCTTCTCCCAGGCCACCTTCTCCATGGCGACCGCCCCCCCCCCTCGCCAACACGGGCGGCGCGAAGGGCGGGCGGGATCCTGGCAGCCCCTCCAAGCTGGACGCGCTGGCCGGGACGGAGCAGGGGCCGGTCCAGCACCGGCGCCGCACCTACATGGCCCTGGCGGGCTCCGTGGTCACCCAGGGCCGGGGCCGCGGCCTCGTCGTCTCCCTCCCTCCCCACACGGAGATGGGCCGTCTGACCCGGCTGCTGAAGCGGGCGGAGTGGGTACAGCGGCAGGCGGGGGCGGAAGGGCTAGGGCAGGGGACGACGAGCCCTCGGAGGGGGACGTGGCGGCCCTCGGCCCCCCGCCCTCTCTCCCCCCGCCTGCCGCCCTCCACCGCCTCCCCTCCCGGGGCCCCTGCCGACGTCGCCAGCAGCCCCCACTTGTCTGAGAGGGACCGCTCTCCCCCCGCACCCGCCCTGGCGCTCCCCAGCTCCGCCATCTCCATTCCCTCCCCCCCTCCCCTGCGTCCCAGCAACCGTCCTCCCGCCGCCGCCCTCCCCTCGGATCCACCCCTCCGGGCGCCTCGACCGCCTCCCTCTTTGGCAGCGGCGGGAGGAGGATGGGCCGTGGCGGGAGACCTTTACGCTCGACGCTCTCTCCCCTCGACCCCGACTTGAGGAGGGAGACTCTCCCACCCAGGCCCGGCGCCTTCCTCCCCTTCTCGCCCACCGCGGAGCACCAGCCCTACCCCACCACCTCCTCCCTCCCCTCGCACCAACTCCCCCCCGCCCTTCACGACAGCTCCTTCGTCTCCGCTGCCGTCACCCTCCGTCCCTCCCTCCCTCCCCCAGCGGCTTCCTCCGCCCCCGCCCTCCCCCGCCTGCTCTTCGATCCCTCGCTCACGGACCTGGAAGACCTCCTCTTGTGGACCGGCGTCCTCGTCTCCCTCGCCAGCCTGGTCAGCTCCCACGCCCTCGCCAAAATGGAGGAGCGGGAGCCGTTGCTGGGCTTGATGGGCGCTCTCAGCCTCCTGTACGCGGTGGCCCCCCGAGGGGACCTGCGGGAGATGTGGCGTCAGGCCCTATCGGTGGGGGCGTGGGCGTGGGGCAAGGGGCGAGGGCGGGGGGCGATGGGCCTCCGGGAGGGGGAGGGCGTGCAGGCGGTGGAGCGACTGGCCTTGATGGGGGCCGTGGTCCTGGACAAGGCGGGCACGCTGACGCGGGACGCGCCCCTGCTCCGAGCCTTGGGCCTGGCCACGGGCCTGGGGACCTTGCGGGTGTGGGGGGCCGGGGCAGAGGAGGGTCTGGCAGCGCTCAGGGGGACGCTGAGGCGGCGAGTGGGGGCGGGCTCCCCGGGGGGAAGGGACGGGGGAGGAACGGCGGGAGGGGAGGAGGAAGGGGAGCGGGAGGGGGTGCGGGAGCGTGCTGGAGGCCTGGCTGCTCACCTCGTCCCTTGGGGACGAGGCCACGCGGAGGGAGCAAATGAACCGGCGACAGCGGAATTTGGCGCGAAAGGGAGAGCGAGGCCTCGGGGTCCACACGCACAGCGTCGACTCGCTCCCCGCCCTGGCCTCCCGGGAGGGCCTTGCGGGGGTCCTAAGCCGGCTCCTGAACGTGGACAAGGAATGGACCGGCCTCCCCCCCATCGACCGCGCGCTCCTCTCCGCCCTCGCCTCCCCGCCCTCGCAATCCACCGGGCCGCAGGCTTCCCAGCCCTCCGTCGTCCCACCGCGATCGCCCTCCTCCCCCCGTCCCTCCGTCCAAGGCGGGCATTCCCCTCCCTCCCCCGGCCCCTGCCCTTCCTCCCTTCCCCCGCCTCCCACCCAGTCCCCTCCCCGCCCCACAGACCTCCCGCCCGCATTGCTCTCGATGCTCCTGGGGAAGATCCGAGGGGAGGCGCGGCTGGTCTCCTACTCGCCCTACGACGCCGAAGCAGGGTTTGAGGCTCGGACGTACGCGTGGAAAAGCAACGGGAAGGAGGGAGGGAGGAACGGGCAAGGTCGAGGACAGGAGCAGGCGGTGTACAAGACGTTCTTCCGCGCGACGCCCGAGGCCATCTTGGCGCACTGCGACCAAGTGGCGGAATTGGGGGCGAAAAGGGGAGAGGGCGGGCAGCAAGGGAGTCCGAGGCGAGGGCGGGGGGGAGGCAGGGGCAGTGTCTCCCTCCACCCCGCCCTCCGTCAGTGCCTGGACTCCAGCCTTGCCGCCCTGGCGGAGGCGGAGGGGTGCACCCTGGTGGGACTGGCGGTGAAAGAGGAGGAGGAGATGTACGAGAAGGCCCTCTGGCGGGCCAGGGAGGCCGGGGTGGCGGCATGGGCCGGGGGCCCGCGGTTGACGCGGATTGTTTCGGATCATGAGGGCGAGAGGGAGGCGGACCGCGAGGAGGGAGGGGCGGGGGCTGCCACGAGCGGTGGGGAGGATGAGGGCGATTTTCCTACCCTGCCTCCAACGCTTCGAACCGCAGGGGCGAACGGGATGGAAGGAGGGGGCTGTGGCCGGGGACCCTCCATCCACGGGAGTCGCCATGGGGCCAGTTTTTTGGAAGCAGCGCCGGAGCGCTTGGACGGAGCTCGCTTTCTTGGCGTGTTGGCCTTCCTGGACCCGCCCGTGGAGGGGGTGGAGGGGGCTGTGCGGGCTCTGAGAGGGAGGAGGGGGCGCGGAAGGCGGGTGGTCCTGGTGACGGGGGAGGGGGAGGAGGCCGCCGAGACGCTCGCGAGGCAGGTGGGCTTGCTGGAGGGGCGGAGGGGGGGCAAGGAGGTGCTGTATGCGCCCCACGCCCGAGGCCCCTTCCTGTCCCTGGCCCTGGAAGAGGACGAGAAGGTTGCGGTGGTCTGCCGCGCCAGCCCGCAAGACCGGGTCCGGGTGGTGCAGGCGATGGAGGGCGGGAGGGGGGGGGGGGCGGGCGGAGGAGGAGCGCGTGGTGGCGGTGACGGGGAACGGAGCTGCCGACGTCCCGGCCTTGCTGTGGCCGTCCTCGCTGGGCGTGGTCTTGGAGGGCGGGGCCGCGGAGGGGGGAGCATGGGATGCCCGAGAAGGCCACCGGCCTCCGACCGGGAGGACTGAGGCCGAGACGGTGGGCCCGGGCCGTGGGCGTCGCCGGAGTATGTATCCCTCGCACCGCGTGGTCTCTGACATCGCGCGCCGCGTGGCCAATCTGGCCGTCATGGACGGGGGCTTGCCCGCTTTCGCTTCGGCCGCTGCCTGCGCCCGCCATCTCCTCCGCCGCTCCCAGGCGGCGGCCACCCACACACTGGCCTGTCATTTCGCCCTGGCCCTCCTCTGGCTCCCCGTCTTGTGGCTCACACTCAAGGGGGTGGGCGGGCCGGGGAGGGGGTTTGCTAGCTTGCCTCTGGTGCCGGTGCAGATTTTGCTCCTGGAAGGGTGCCGCATGGTGGGGGTAGGGGCCGGCTTCTATCTGACCGGGTGGTCGGGCGGGGTGGGGGGGGAAGAGGTGGGGGGCGATGATGCTGGGAGCCACCGCGACAGGATTCACGGTGTGGCTGGAGGTCGGTGCAGGGGGCCTTCCTCGAGTGCCCGCGAGGTCGGCAGCCACGTATCCCTTTCCTCCTCCGCCTCCGCCTCGTCCCACCGCGATCGAAATTTCCTCCGTCCTCGCCACATTTTGCTCGTCATTGCTGGGATCTTATCTCTTGTGACTGCCGTAGCCGTCCCGCTGGCGTACAACGAAGTCTTTCTTGCCGATAAAGAAACGAGAGCCAACCGTGCGGAACGCCGACAGACGCTTTTGTTCACTTCCCTACTTCTAGCCCACCCGCTTTTGGCCCTCCACCTCCATCATTTCCTTGGATATATCCCCTCACGCACTAATATATGCTTTCCGTGGTGGTCCTTTACCTTTCCAAAAATGAAAGGAAGGGTCGGCTACTATTGGTGCCTCGCATGGTTGACGGCGTCGTTCGCCTTCCTCCTGCTCGTGGCGTTAGACGTGCGTACACAGACTGCCCTGGGACTGGTCCCTATGCCTCTTAAACTGTGGGAAGTGGTGCTAGGATCGGTGGTACTGGCGTTAGGGGTGTGGATGCACGTTGGAATGTGTGCCGTCTGGTGCGTGGAACGGGGGGAAGACCGGGAGGACGGAGAGAGAAAGGGGGACGAGGCGGAAGGGGGTGTGGGGAGGAATAGCTATGGCGCAGTAGGTGCGAATGTAGACCGCACGCGTGAAGACGACGGGAGAAAGTACAGGGATCTGGAAGAGCAAACTCCTCTGCTGACGTCCACGCACAAAGTAGCTTAGGACCAAAATTTATGTACAACGAGCGGCGGAAGGACCTTTGAATGTATTAAAGGTGATGATTCACCGCAAAGCACGTATTAAGCGCCGAATAAACGACTCCATGAATGCACAGCAAGCAGACTGCTAAGCTCTTGGGGACTCCCTAGGCGCCTCCATCATATCTTTTCTTTCCGTAAATCCTTGCAAACATCGCCACATTTCACGCACACACACATTGCCACGTATACTCTTCTCCCTATTTTCCCCATCCTTCGCGCCGTCCCTTTCCTTCCACTCCAATTTCGTCGCCCTCCCCCCTACTCTGCCGCTTCAGCATCTTTCTCTTCAACGCGTCACTTACCTTTACACAGTGGCGGGGGGCGGCGGCGGGGGAGGAGGCGGCGGAGGTGGAGGAGCGACCAGGCTTCCCGCGGCGCTTCCGTTACCGATCTGGGACGGAGGGGGGGGGGGGAGAGGAGGGGGAGGGGGAGGGGGAGGCCCTCCATCTGCATAAGCCCCGTGCATGTGATACTGCGGGTGATAGTGCTGTTGCTGAGAATAGTAGGCGGATGCGGCGGCCTGCTGCTGTTGGTAGTACGCCGCGTACTCGTATCCCCCCATACCTCCTCCAGCGAGGGAGTTGGCCCCGTAGGGTGCGCCGTGTTGAGGAGGGGGCTGGGCGTAGTGGGAAGCGTAGCCATATCCGCTTCCTGCGGGCGTCTGGTAGTACGGAGAAGGAGCGCCCGTGTGCTGATGGGGCGGTTGACCCCCGCCTGCGGAGGCGCCCGGTGTGTTGTAGTAAGGTGAGGAGGAGGAAGTGGAGGAAGAAGAGCTGGAAGTGTGAGCGGCCGTGGGGGGCGCCGCCGGAGGGGGGGGAGGGGCTGCGTCTTTTTGCTCTTGCCGGGGGGAGGAACGGGGCGGAGGGGGGGCAGCGGAAGAAGAAGGAGGAGGACCCTCGCCCAGCTCGGCCATAAAGTTAAGGTATTCTTGATCCAGCACTTCCTTATTCCCGCTTTGGGCTGACGGAACGGGGAGGAAGAGAAGAATGCAAGGGGAACGAGGTGAGACGACCTGCCCTTCTCCATCCACCTCCCTCGGGCCTCTTGCCTCCCGCGCATCCCATCTCAAACCTACCGCCCGCCTGGCCGCCCATCCTGCAATCGCGGGTGGGATGGGAGGTATCCCCGCAAATCGCGCACTTGACGTTCACCATCTTCACCTGGAGGAGGGACACAAGAGGGATGAAGGGAGGGAGACAGGAAGGTCCATCGAGGCCGATTGGATATAGGGGAAAGGGGCGCAGTCAACAAAGTGTGACGGGAAAAAGCGCGAGAATAGAGGACGCCGGAGTCTTAGCAACGCGGGCGAGATCGAGGTCGGGCGGGGTGGCGGGTGGTACTTACCTTCGTGTTGTGTCGCGTGGGGCATTCAAACTGACGATGACCCTTCTCTCCTGCAATTTAATGCGTACGCCGTGAGCACGAGCCAAGAATAACAACCACACTCCCTGCCATGGTTACATGCTGCTGCTCTCTTTCCTTCTTTAACCACCCTCCCTCCTTCTTTAACCACCCTCCCAAACGTCAATTTCTTTCACCCTCCCTCACACCTACCGCATAGGTTGCAGTACTCGTCTTCGCGGAGCGTGCCATTGATCAGGGCCAGCTGCCTCAGTTGCTGCAGGAAAGGAAGGGCAAGGGGGGTGCCCAAGAGGAGGTGAGACCGGGGCGAGGACGGAGGGGCCTCTGACAGTCGCCTTCAAGAAACCCACAACGCCCCGACCGCCCCCTTTTCTGAATTTTGATCCCTTTCATCCATCCTTTTGCCTTGCCTCTCTTCCTTCATCTCAACCTACCTCCATTTTCTGAGAATTCACAGCGTCGTCGATGGGAATCAGCAGTTTCGCAACCATCTCCGACGCCTTCTCCACCTGGGAAACGGAAAACATCACACGTGAGCCTCCGTTTGGTCCACACAAATACACAACATAATCAAAGAGACGAAAAGGACCGCGATCGTGGAGAAAGCCGGCGCCTCCCCCCCGCTCCATTCTCTCTCCCTCCCTCCCGCAGCATTGCCCCCCCTGCTCTTACGATCTCCTCGGTCTCGCCGCTGACATGGACGTGCAAGTCGTCGAACTGCCGGGAGGGAAAGAGATAAAGCACGTGTGAGTAGACGCCGGTGAGTACGCAAGAGGCAAAGGAAGGGGAACGAGGAGAGGCCGTGATGAGGAATTGAGGGAGGGAGGTACCTCGTCTTGCACGTCCTTGTTCGCTCCAAGCATGCGATTGCGCGAGCCTTCCTTCACAGACCCTGAGAAGGGGGAGAAGCGAGAGGGAAATGAGCCAAGGACGCGTCAGGCAAGCTCTTGGAATGAAGGGAGAAGGGGGGGAAAGAGGGAATAGAAAGGCGGGAACGAAACGAAGGGGGGCCACACACCTTTGCCTCGGATGGATATTTTGGCACCGGTGTCCTTCTCCATCTGCTTTTGCGTGGCCCCGCGAGGTCCGATAATGAGCCCGATAAAGTTGTAGGTCGGAAACTCCTGGGGCGAACGGAGCCGGGAGAGGAAAGAAGAGGGAGGAGGGGATAACGCAGGGCTGAGTTGAAGGGGTCTGACGGCTCAGGTCAACAGCACGTGACATGTCGTCATCTACCACTCTTGCATCTCCTCCCTCCCTCCCTCCCTCCCTCCTATCAATTCAACATACTTTGATGGGAATGTAAAGACGGCGGAAGGGCTTTTGGCGCACGTAGTCAGCCGGGGGGCGGAAGAGAGGGTTGATCTTGAGGAGGCGCTCGATGACATCCTGCAGAGACACGGGGGCAAAAGGGGAGACAGGTGGAAGGAAGACAAAAGGCACGTGGATAAATGTAAAGTCGATCAAGTGCTTGAATCCCCTTCAAAGCAACAGAAGAAGAATGCCCGTTTAATTTTTGGAAAACGTGAGAAGGGGTGGAAGGGTGGAAGGCCAGCGAGCCAGCTTACCTGCCGTTCCTTCTTGAGCGCTGCCTTCATACGCTCTTCCCGCGTGTTCAAACGCTTCCCGTGACTTAAGGAGAAATCAAGGGTGCCAAGATCAGAAATGGGTCGATGCAGATCAAGGAAAGGTGCGCCAGGTCTCTAGAGAGAAGGGAATAGGGCGGGTGCCAGCCACGAGGAAAGGACACGTACCTGTCATAGATAGGAGGCGGAGACGGCGACTTGTCTGGGTTTGACTCCTGGGCCAGCGCGTCCATGGTAACAGTGGCCTGGGGGCGGGAGAAGAGAGGAGAGAGGGAGGACGGGAGGGAGGAGAAAGACGTTGAGTGTGGTGGGGGTTTCCTTGCCACAGGTCGTTCTCAACCCTTTCCTTGCCCACCCCTCCCCAACGACTAACCGTGCGTTGATGGATGTTGTCGAGGCGCAGCTGAAGGGCTATGATCTCCTGGAGCGTGTCCGGATCCATGGAGGAGCTGGGAGTGGCCTCGGGCTGGCTCCACCTGATCCAGGGCACGAGGGGTGGGGGGGGGGAGAAGAGGGAGGGATAGACGGAAGAGAATGCGAGGTAAGGAAGACATGGAGAGGTCCACGGGCACCACTCAGCTCTTCCACCTTACCGTGACTTCTTCTTGTTGCCGTCGGCCCCCCCGTCGCCCCACCGCGACCGCCGTTTGCCCTCCCCTGCTTCCCCCCCTCCGCCCTCCTCCGTGGCCCCCCACCGGCTCCTCCGCTTCTGCTCCTTCTCTTCCTTCTGTGGCTCTGTCGCCTGGGCCTCTGCCGGCTTCTCTATATTCGAGGTGGTCGTCTCTCCCGGACCGGTCCTTCCCTCGTCGGCCTCCTTTTCCTGCTTGCCGTTTTGTGCCTCTCCCCCTTCGTCCACTCCCTTCTCTCCTTCCTTGGGCTTCTCCATATTTGCCTCCAAAATGGCCAGCAAGGCTTCTCCACTCGCGCCTGTGTCCATCCAGCGTAAATAGAGCTTTTGCACGACCCTACGCGTGGCGACAGGGGCAAGGGAGGGAACAGCAGAACGCTTGAGCCGGCCGAGCCACCCTACCGTACGGTCGCCCCTCACTCCATGGGCCTAGACACCTTTCAGTTCCCACCCTGATCACTCACCGCGTATGCTCCCAGGTCAACAAGTCTTGCCAGAATGTGGGGTATGGCCCGAACCGCTCCTTGATACTGTGCGAGCAGGAGAGGGGAGGCAGGGGAAGGGTAGTTTATGAAGACTTACGCCCCTATGAGCTCCAGCCAGTCCATGCATGCGTCGAACTTTACTCCTCCTCAAACAACACTCTCCATTTTGTGGATGGGTTCGAATGCTCTCACTCTCCTCGTCGTTAGTATCCCCTGTCCCGGTCACCCCGCATCCGTCACATTCCACGACCAAGGTTTCTACTCCCACCGGTGCCGTGCTCCTCGCAAAAGCATCCACGAATGTACAAAGTAGAGCACCGACAAAACGAGCATCCCTCAAGGTCTTTGTCGACCTCCCGTTCTACCAACCTGCTCGCCTCCCCTCCGTGAAACCACGTCTTCATCGGACCATGCAAGCTCTGTAAAAGTGCCTTGCGCTCCTGCTCCTCCTCGTATGCGTACGTATCCGCATTGCCACCATCAGACGCCATGACTGCCGACGAAGACGCAGGAAAGAGGGAAAATGGATGAGTGGGGTATTAAAGCCTCGTGGAGTTAGAAAGCGCCGGAGAATGCGATGACGGGCCTTTGGGGCTCACACGCTTCTTCCGTCAAAACTCCCGCTTGGGGCATGGCCGTACGGTGTCAGAAGACAACATGTCCTTAGGGTGTGGATCTTGGAAAATGGACAGGCAGGACGTGTATTGCTCCATGTGTGGCATGGTTTTTGACCTCTTGTCTTTACCTTCACCTCCTCGGCAAGCGGCTCTCGCACGTGACGGCGAGAAAAGGAGGAACGTCAAGGGTAACACAAAGGCCCACCGATAAAGGTTCCCAGGGTCATTCCCTCGTGTCACATTACGATTTTGCATGCATCTCTCGTACGATGCGATGGTTTTGGGGCGATGACCACGCAAGTGTCTTGCTGTTTCCTCGTGGTAGCGCGGATGCCGAGGATGTCACATACCCCGCCAGCCACTTCCCTTTCCTTTATTACAGCCTACATGATCTTTAATCCACAAAACACACACCAATAAACACTTGAAACCGGACAGGAACTTAAAAGGTTCTACGGACGATGGAAGCGAAGGCGGCGGTGTAGGATACGCTTTCCATCGGGTTTTCATCAGAAGTGCTTCGTTTTTCATCGACTTCTGTACCGGAATGCGTTATTCTTTTCGAGGAATTCCAACATCAAGACTTCCAGTACGCCGCAATTTTTTGTAGCATTTGCAGACATTTTTTCTACCTCTATCATCCTACCTTGCTGCAGCTAGCCTAGATCTTTAGTTCCGAAGAGTTCCCGACCTCCATCCTTGCATTCCTTTGTTGAAGTCTCCTTCCCCCCCTCCTAGACATTCTGGACCTTGAATAGCCCTGCCCGACGATGCCTCCATCGCCTCCTTCTCCTCGCAGCCGCATCCAGGGCGATGCCTACGAAGACGCGGGTTTGAGATCATCACACGGCGTGACGAAAGGTGCTGCCCGGGCCCTTCTCCGCATGGGGGTCATCACTCGCCGCGAATACGCTCAGCTCTTAGCGGCCTCCGCCCTCGTCAAACAGCCTCCCTCCTCCTACTTGTCGGGTCTACCCCTCTCTGCTTCGGCCCGTGTTGCCCTATCTTCCCCCCGAGCCCCCCGGCGGGAACCACCTCGGCGCGTCTGCCCGATCAGCTTGGAGCCCGTCTGCGCCGAGGCGACAGGAAGCCACTCCTTCTGCTTCTCTACTCTGCCTGCTGAGGGCGAGGGGGGAGGACAGGAGGGAGGGAGCGACAAAGAGAGGGCGTGCGTGGTGTGGTACGACGTTCGGGCGCTTTGCAGCTACTTGATTGCCACGGGCAACTTTGTCGAACCCACCAGCCGGCGACCGATCGGCGCGAAGGACGTGGAGGTGAGAGGAAAGGAGGGAGGAAGTAGTAAGGGAGGAAGGGTTCATGGATGATCCGATCTTGGGTGCACGGGAGTCAGGGAGGGATGGAGGAGCCCAGCGGTGCCTCCCACCCTCCGGGCTTGTGGCAGGGGAAAGGCAGGGCGATGGGGATGTTCAGTCGCGCGACATGCTTGTGTGGCTAACCACCCGCCGGCTGTTTGGACATGTCACAGGTGTTGGCTAGCAAGCTGCTGCAACTTGGGGAGAAGGAGATGGAGGAAAAATTGTGCTCGACGTTTGCGTCCTCAGCCAGGTATGAGGGAGAAAGGGGAAGAGTGAGAGTCGGAGGGAGGCAGTGAAAAGAGACAGCAGAAAAGTGTTGACTTGTGGATAATTGCATTTCAAAAACTTTGCCGTCTTGTACACTCGCCGCACTCGCTCTCTGACACCTCCCTTCTTCCTCCCCTTCTTCCCTCCCTCGCTCCTTCCCTCGCTCCCTCCCGCGCCCACTCC